>NC_063449.1:11504384-11804384 GCF_020379485.1 Brassica napus
TATTGTTTTTCATGGCTTAGTGAACAAACTTCATGAAGTGATTACGTATGTAACAACGACAATTTTGGTCTGTCAGCTGAAGGTAATATAAATGACACAAGATCCAGAGGGTATATACGATTGTGATGCTTTGATAACTTCTTGGATACAGAGTTCAGTTTCTTGCTTCTCCTACTTCCAAGATTGCTGGTGGGCGAAGAAAGATTATTTTTAACTGGAGATCCCCTCGATGTACTTCTCAGTGACCTTAGATGCCTTAGATAAAACTTGTTCTACCATTTCTTGACAAGCACATCCGACTCCTCCGGGATACGCGCTTCTTTACGCACAAAGTTTTTAATGCTTTAACATGTGCATCGACCTGTCATTGAATAGCATTTACTAAGATCATGAGACACATGAAACCATACATGGATTAGCGATAAAAAATCCATCCACAAACCAGTGAATAATATAATCTGATCGATTCAAGCATTCAACAGTTGCACTAAACCAGGTCCCATTACACAGATGTAGAGGAAAAAAATATATCTATCTGAAGGAATACGTCCAATACAAAACCCAGTATCTTGCTACGCCTTCGAAATTTGATATCATATATGAGATCGAAAAGCTATTAATCCAATGATTACCTCAGCAGAATGCAGGTTAAACTTTTCGATTTTCTTTAGCAAATTGTCGGCCAGATCTGCAGCAGGCTCTGGTGGCAGCTGAAGGGAAACATTGGAGATAGTTTGCAAAAGAAAAACTCGATCCCCAGCCCATGTAGAAGAATTACACTCTACACCCTCTTCATCACCTTGTCCATCTGTTCCTTCTGAAAAGCCGCATCATCAAAAACACACATTCAAGAACTGGTTTACCTAGGGCAGTAGTTACAATTGAAACCACGCTACTAAGAGCAATAAGTAGAGACGTAAGCGAGTTAGTTTAGATGCCGTATAATGAAAACTGGCTAACCTTGCAAGTCATTTTTGTCTAGCAACTGCCAATGATGGTGAAGAAACTCCCATTCGACAGACTTTGGAAGAAAAACTGACACCTCTGAAAGAAGAAACCAAGCCCCGGCAGGAGCTGTCCATTTATTTATTGGCATTGAACGGTTTAACCAGAGTGATTCAGATTCCTTTATGATACTCTGCAGCGCAAGGGCAACTCTTGGTTTCAGTTGCTTCTTCTTGCCCAAACTTACACATATTTTCTTTACCCAAGGGGAAACCTCGCTGTTGCAGAGCTCCCTTAGGAGAACCAAAACTCCTTCTGGAAACAACGCTTCAATGTCTCTGTCTAGATCTTTTGAGCTAGAGCTCCAGTTGTCTGGGAGAGAAGCACTGCCCTGAGAAAGGGAATTTCCCGCTCGCGATATTCTCTCCAGGACTAGTTCATGAAAGACATTCTCGCATTCTTCTTGGATGCTAGTTTCATTGTCCACGACCATCCGAGGGACAGAATGTAACCATTCAGTGGTTACAACTTCATCTGTACATATTCTGAAGGCCTACAGTGAACAGAAAAAGACAATGATTTACATTATCAAATAAAGAAAAGGGAGCGAGAGGCATATGAACAAGTCACTGATTTAACCTATATTTAGAAATAAGTTAGACAAGATTTTAGTACTAGCAAAAGAAACAATTGTTATACGTTCCCTCATTCATCCAAATGACTAAGACGCACAATCATTCATTCATTCATATAGAACATTTCGGCCCTCCAAATTTGGTTTCCTCAAATTTAAGATAGTAAAAGACAAAGCATACTCGTATCAAAGTAAGGGAGAAGGAAGACACTGAGTCACAGAAAACATACCACGGAAAGAGCTGAAATTGCAGCCTTTCTAATACTTATGAGCGGATCAGAACAAGATGTACCCAATGTCTTTAGGATACTAACATGAAAGCAACCACCCAAAAGGGATGTCAATTTTGTAACTAGAAGAAGAGCTGCTCTCCTGGTAGCCGCCTTCTCATCCACACATCTCTTCTTCAAAAGGTCAGTTATTCTACCTTTTCCCTCTGAAGTCTCACCACCAGTAAACCCAAGGTTTGTTTCAGGATCGACCTACTCCTTCCATCACCAGACAAAAACCCCACAACTTGAGCCAAGTTGGACAAAGCTCGAGCTCTAATTAAAGCGCTTGAATCTGAACACCGCTGCACTAAGGCATTAACACAACCCAATCCCCACGAGTCTTCCACGCTATCCTCTGAACTAATACTTCCAAAGGGGTTTCCTAATGAGCTCATCATCAAAGGTATAAGATCAACAGCTAATATCCTCAGATTAGATTTCCCTTGACCCATCTTCATCACAAAATCAACAAACTCCGATTGGTCCTCAACCTCCATTGCCTTTACTATCTCCAGTATCGCCTCCACAGCAAACCCACGCGGCTCAGCCTTCTCAGGCGCCTTGTGAACCAAAAACTTAGGCAAATTACAAACAACTTTTTTCAACTCAGAGTTATCTTTAGCCAAACCCATAATCTTCCTTGACACAAATCCCAACGCGAAGCTTCTCGCCTGATGCTTCCCCATCAAAAGCAACGGTGTCAAAGACTTCGAAATCTCAGCGGCTGTCAGAGCTCAACACTCCACCCAGAATCCTCCCGCACATTTCCATCAATCGATCGTAATTCAAAACCTAGTAAAGGAATCTCGCTCACAGTCTGTACCAAAGACTTCAAGCTATCGGGAAATCTATCCAAATGAACAAAGCCCAGAACCGAGCCCAGACGCTCCAGCACTCTAAACACCAACTTCGCATCGAACCCACCCTCTTCCGTTTCGTCCCCATCTTCACGCCCTGGGTTTCTAGCGTTCTTCCTCGAACCACCACCGCGTCCTCTCTTCTTCTTGTTCCCTTGAGACGACGCCGCAGCTCCCGAATCCTCCCGGCGACGAGGTTTGAGGTAGCGGCGAATCGATCCCAGCAGAGAGAGAAACGCGACGGGGGAGAAGAAAGTGAAAACGGGGCAGAGAGAGATAGGCCTCGGAGGCTAGAATAGCCAGACGGCCGGATTCAACCGGAGAATCCATGGCGGCGGAACGATGAAGCCGTAGAGGAGAGGCTGACGTAGAACCGATCGAGGATTTCATCGTCGTCTGTGTCGAGGAGAGACTTGAGATCCGCGACGAGTTCGTGGTAGTGGGATTCATCGTCTCCTCCTCCTCCTTCGAATCCTGCGATGATTCTAGCGAGCAAAAGCTCCTCATCCATGGCGAGTGATACTGAGAGGACTTGGGATTCTTAGGGTTTTATGTCACTGTTCAAAACATTTTGGGATTCCCGCGATCTGACTGCTCTTATCGAAATTTAAAATTGAACAAGGAAATAAAGTTAGGGGCAAATTAAAGAATTTGAGACAAAGTAGAGTCCTTGATGCGTAAACTCGGGTTTGGAGGTTACATGCCTGATTAACCCTAGTCTTTTAATTGCGGTTCTTACCTTCGGGTAAGAGACATTTCTTAGTTTTTGCGGTTTTTTATAAAAAAAACTAACAAGCATCTCTTAAATAAGAGATATAACGGCATGATTAACTCTGGTATCTTAGTCGGGGTTTTTAACTCATGATTTGACATTTTTTTTGTTTTTTTTTTACATTTTTCGGCTAAGAGACGGCTCTTATATCTCTTACCCGAAACTAAAAACCTAAGTTAAGAGACTAAGGTCAATCATGGTCTAAAAGCCGTCTTTTAGCCAAAAAGTGTAAAAATTAAAAATTAAAAAAATATCAAATCATGAGTTAAGAACCCGAGCTTAAAAACCGGAGTTAATCATGCTCTATGGTGTGTACAAACAAGAGTGTATAACCAATATTAGCTGGTACGTAGCTCAAGTAACAGCAAACATAACGTGGTCGACTTTACGATGTTTCAACTCTTTTTGCTTCTTCTCTGTTTTCTCATTTATTCCCATTTCTTACAAAGCATCTGGTTCAGGGCCGTGAATGTGGAGCGGTCGATCAGGGCCCGAATATAAAAATAAAATTCTTAAAAAAAATTTCAACAATATATACATAAATTATAGTTTAAAACTTCAAAATTTAAATACAGTACATACTAATTTAGAGTTTATATAATTTATAACAGAACGTTAAACATATAAAAAATGTTAACATATTCAGTACATGTTAACATATTTAAAGTGTAGTTGTGTGTTGGACGTATGAGTTTAGATACGATACACTTTTACTCTACACTTTTTAAACAATCAGGGTGGTTTTTGTGATGCTGCCCAAAACCAGAGATCGGTTTTGTCGATACAAAAAAAAAAACATGGAGCTTCGACAACTCCTCCGTAACTGTTTCGACTTCAAATTCGAATCCCTCTCATCATAAAAACGCTTTAGGCTCAAGCAAAAGCATTTTGATTCAAATTTAAGTAACCCCACACATTTTGTTTTGCCACTTGATGTAATAGTTTGTTCTCAGCAAGTAAATCGATACAAACCAAATTAATTGTTAATTTGAAACCTTCATTATCAGAGGTATGGCATCATACCTTAACTATATTGCCACATAATCAATCAGAAACTTGGAATATACTTATGTTTTTCATGATTTAGTATAAATACGTAATTTAGGTCCTTGAACATCTTTAAGCAAATCAACTTTTTTGCCGTGCTATAAAAAGAATAAACTATCTGGTCACTGCTTACTTTTACGTGGGTAGATAGAATCTTTAGCTTCCATCAATATAGTATATTGGCATATGCAACATTTCCAGTTCGAAAATATACTTCAAAAGTTGTGGCAATAATGACTTACTTATAGAAAACTCAATGAGTTGAATGATTTCAATTTTGATTACTAATATGTACTGATACTATTACCAAAACAGTAATCATGTATCACAATTTTATATTGTTATAAATCCAAAAGTGCTACAGTATGTATTAATTCACCTTATATAGTAATCTACTACACCAATTTTATGCGTGTGATCAGGACCGTCTCAATTATTTTTTGGGCCCTGTTCAAAAATATTAGCGATATATTTAAAGCATAATGAAATAGCTTTAAAAACTAATAGTTCTATTTATATATATTTAACGTTCTTTTATAAATTATATAAACTCTAAATTAGTCATTACTGTATTTAAATTTTGAAGTTTTAGGCTATAATTTATGTATATATTGTTGAAAATTTCTTTAAAATTTTTATTTTTATATTTAGACCATATTCGACCGCTCCACATGCACGTGCTATTAGACGGCCCTGCGTGTGATAATAAACATTTTCTATCTACTAACTCATGGTAATTTAGTTGTTGAAAGACCCTCTTTAATAACTTATCGACTAGACTCTTTAAAAATTAAGCTCAGAGAAGAAAGACGGTTGAAGAAAACCCGAGAGAAAAAACATATGAAAAGATCTACTGACTTCTCTCGGTAATTAGGGAGGAAGACATTCAAAGGAGCATTCATTCAAATACACGAAATCAGCAAAGAATTTGAGTTTATAGAGAAAGTCGTTTCTCATATGGTTTATTGTTTTGAGCTGATTTTGATAGTTTTTCTTTGTAATTGAAAGATATCTCTGTAATAAACGTTTTTCAATTAAATAAACTCAACACATTCATATTTTCATATGGAATAAGCTGAGTTTAGATTCCACAAGAAGAAGAGATTTCCGATAGTATAGATTTCTCCAAGGTCAGAATTAGCAGCATGAAATGAAATGTGTGTGAGAAATGGATGCTCATGGCTTAGATCAATGCAATGTATAAAAACATTGGGGGGCAAATCAAACATTTTATGAAAGTTAAGGGGGTTCTTATTAGTTACTTAAAAAATTGGTAGATGTTTCGAATGGTTGTTTGTTGTTGTTAATTAATAATAATAATAGTACCTTGTCAAATCACCTTGGTCTCTCTCTCTCTCTCTCTCTCTCTGCCCCGGCATCGCTTACGGGATAGGCGACGAAAATTTGAATCAGATTCGCCTCTCTTCTCTCTCTCTCTCTCTCTCTCTCCATACCCAAACAATACGTCTCGCTTAGGGTTCCTTCCTCCCTCCCATAGATCTGATCGTTTCCCGAGAAAACTCCAGATCACACAGATCAGGTAACCTTTCCTTGTAACACCTGAGATTCATCGACATTTTTGCACCATTCTCTGATGAAAGCTGAATCCATCGATTGAATTTCAGATTCCGAAGGAGAGTGAATCAAGTTTCCAGGTGTTAGTCGCAGCTTCCTCTCCTCATGGTGAGTTTTCGCAATCGATTTCTCATTAGACGGAAACTTGTTGCTGATGATGTTATCACTATTGACTGTGGCTTTTGTTTTGGAGGAAGAGTCGTTGTTGCTCTGGCTCCTCAACGAAGATCACAGCGCCTCATGGGCGGCCATATGCAGCAGAGTAATGCTGCTGCGGCTGCGACGGCGTTGTACGATGGAGCTCTTAACAATGCGCAGGACCTGGAAACGAGGCTGGGGATGCCGTCATGGCGCGGTGGCTCCAGTCCGCTGGTTTACAGCATCTTGGGTCTCCTGTTGCTTCCGCAGGTACTGATCAGCGTCATCTCCCGAACCTTCTCATGCAGGTAGTAACTTCTTCCTTTAGATTCTTGCATATACTTTTATATGGTTTCTTTAGTATGCTCAATTCTTAGCTCTATATGTTTGTGATCAGAGCATGTATCATTCTTAATTATAAAGTTTTGGGTATATTTTTTCTGCTAAAGCTTCTAAATGTGTGGAAGTAGGATTCTTAACTGTGTGTCATGTCCATTGGGTTCTATACATGTGATCATCGTTTTGGTCATTTTTTCTGTTTTCAGTGGACAACTCCTTTATGATATATTATTTTGTATTAGGGTTATGGAGCACAAACTGCTGAAGAGAAGCAAAGACTTTTCAAATTAATGAGAAATCTTAATTTGAATGGGTAATCTGCTTCTGAGCCGTATACACCCACTGGTCAAACATCAGCAGCTATGCCCCCTTCAGATGGGTTTTATTCACCTGAGTTGAGAGGTGACTTTGGAGCTGGCTTGCTAGATCTTCACGCAATGGATGACACAGAGCTGCTGTCCGAGGTATGTTTGCAAGGGAAATTAAATCACATAACTTTATTATTTTTGCCGGTTTGTGACCACATACGGTAGGATGAGGAATATCTTTGAGCTCTATCTTGGTTGTTGCTACTTTTTTTTTTGTTAACACCCCCTTTACAATCTTTTATTGACGCTCACCTACCGGCTATGTATGATTCAGCCCCATTATAATCATCTTTTGGACATAAACTTAGTCGGCTTTTGATTTGGGACCTGGATACCGTTGTTAGTCAACATAATTACTACTGTTGTGAAACTTATCATATAGATATTGAAGTTAATTACTTGTTCAAGTAATTCATTAACTTAGAGGAGCTATTGCAATAAAAAGGAGTCGGGAATGTGGTCTGTTTGGTGGAATTTTTCTTTCATTTTCCGCTGCTTAATGATAATTATTTCATCGTAATAGTCACCAACTCATTGATTTCTGAACCGTTTGAGCCATCGCCTTTCATGCCAAGTGTCAATCAGGCTTTTGAAGAAGATTTCAGTGTGCCAGCTAACCAGCAACAGCGACAAGAACAGGACGCTGAACCTTCGAGCCCATTTCCTAGGAGTGAAAAAGAAAGTAGTGGAAGAGAGAACAGTGTAGCCAAAATAAGAGTAGTGGTATGGCATTTCTTTCGATCTTGTTACCTGGTTTCCCACTGCTTGGTTGTAATTCAAGCAATGGTCGTCATCACTGGAGAACTATACATATTTACATATTTATTCAGGTAAGGAAGAGACCGCTGAATAAAAAGGAAACCGCTAAAAAGGAGGACGATATCATCACTGTCTCTAATAATTCTTTGACCGTTCACGAGATCAAATTGAAGGTTCGTGTGTGCGCTACATTAAAAGATAACATGACATCCATGATTCAGTTCAACGAGATGAAAGGTCATAGACCCTCTTCATTTTATGTTTCTTTTTCTGATATTGAATGAAACTTAATCTTTGTTGGTGCAGGTGGATTTGACTGCATATATGGAAAAACATGAGTTTTGCTTTGATGCTGTTCTGGGTGAGCATGTTTCAAATGACGAGGTAATTTAATAGCCTTAAGGAATTGAAATCTACCGGCAACCCTAGTGGGGTGCGTTATTGTACTTCAAGATGCGAGATAACATAGATTAGTTTTAAAATAAACTAACCATGTGAACTTTAAATTATAGTCTAGCATTCCTGTTCGTCCACCTTTTTTCTAGTTTGATTTCCATTTTAAGCTGTGTTATATATTCTAAAGTTGTTTACTGTTCCCTTGATCAGGTGTATCGGGTCACGATAGAGCCAATTATTCCCACGATTTTTCAAAGAACCAAAGCTACCTGTTTTGCATATGGTCAAACAGGTACATAATTATACTTTTGCCATGGGAATTATTTCTTAGGTCAATGTTATTGTAATAAGTCTAGTATTCCTATCGCCTTTTACTTTATACTCGTTAATATTATCTTTTTGCTTCTGTGACCTTGATAATGTTTTGCTTTAATTAGGTAGCGGTAAGACATTCACAATGAAACCACTGCCTATACGGGCCCGTTCAAGATCTTATGAGGATGTTGAGTCAACCAGTATATCGTGATCAGAGGCTTAAGTTGTGGCTCAGTTATTTCGAGATATATGGTGGAAAGCTCTACGATCTTCTCTCCGAGAGAAAGTTAGTGTTTCTTTTTCTGTTCTCATATCTTTTAAATGGCACATTTGGTATTATGAGTTTTTTTTTGGAAAAATGCCGCTGGACAAAAACGTCAACAGCTTGAGCTGGCACATTCAAATTTATTTTCTTCATTTGTATGCCATTGGACATTGTAGTATATATATTTACTCTTCTATCAGTCTCCATACTCTAATACTGTTTGCATGTTTTAGAAATGCATGTGAATAGTTGGCTGACTAATAAGTTGTTGCTGAGCAGGAAACTTTGTATGCGAGAAGATGGTAGACAACAAGTTTGCATTGTTGGCCTGCAAGAGTTTGAAGTTTCGGATATTCAAATCGTAAAGGATTATATCGATAAAGGGAGTGCTTCAAGGAGCACAGGATCAACTGGCGCCAATGAGGAATCTTCTAGATCACATGCTATTTTGCAGCTTGTTGTCAAAAAGCATGTGGAGGTGAAAGAAACTCGACGAAATAATAATGATAATAACGAATCACGAGGGAAAGTTGTTGGGAAGATTTCTTTCATTGATCTTGCTGGCAGTGAAAGAGGTGCAGACACCACAGACAATGACCGCCAGACAAGGTAAGATCATCTTTGTCATCTGTTAAAAGAGTATTGACCTCCCCATCTATGTAGAACTTAGGTTTAAAATGATTGTTTGGCCTCATGGATAAAGTAAATCTACCTTCTACCGTCAGGATGACTACTCTTGATCTGAACTGTTCTTTTTAACTATGGTTGTTTCTTAGGATTGAAGGTGCAGAAATCAATAAGAGTCTCTTAGCTCTCAAAGAATGTATCCGCGCGCTGGACAATGACCAGCTACATATTCCATTCCGTGGAAGCAAACTAACTGAAGTGCTCCGTGACTCATTTGTTGGAAACTCAAGAACTGTGATGATTTCTTGCATCTCTCCAAACGAAGGATCATGCGAACATACCCTAAATACATTAAGATACGCCGATCGGTATGTTTTTGATGAGCTAAAAACCTTTCTGAGATAACTCTCGGTTTCATCTCTTGAACTCATGTCTGTAATTTACTAATTTTACAACAGGGTTACAAGTCTATCTAAAAGTGGAAATAGCAAGAAGGATCAAACCTATAACTCGTTGCCGCCAGCTAATAAGGATGCGTCTTTGGCTTCTTCTCAACTAGCTTCAAACGATGCAGAAGATGTTTTTGAGCCTCCGCAGGAATATAATGCATAGGAGACAGGGAGAAGGGTAGAGAAAGACAACAGCTACTCTACTTCGGGTATTGAATTCAAGCAGCCTACAAATTACCCATCTTCATATCCGGTCAGCTTTAAAGAAGAAAGTGGAATTCTTTTGGCGGCGGCTCCACCAGTCAAAGGATTCAGTCATCTTCTTATTCTCAAGACGCTTCAGATCAGGAAGAAAAAGTGAAGAAGGTATCACCGACTCGTAGGAAAGTTCCCCGGGAGGAAAAACCAGAAAGATATCTAAACTTGTCAAAAAGAGATTCCATCAGTGCGTCTGATGTTCCTGCGACGATAAACTTCAGACAGCTCAATAGTACTACCGCCAGTCGGAACACGAACGATGGTTCTTCAAGGCAATATGAAACAATAACGGAGCCACCTTCTCCTGATGAAAACATCAGTGCACTGCTTGAGGTAATAACCCCATCTGGTTCCAGGGAATGTAATGAATTTTGCAAAATTAAGAAATCTGTACTGCGGTTTAATTATAATTGGGTTTTGATCTCTGGCAGGAGGAAGAGGCCTTAATTACAGCACACAGAAAAGAAATCGAGGATACGATGGAGATTGTTCGCGAGGTACAAAATAAAGCCATTCACCTACTTTGTTATTGGCTTATGTCTTTTGGTTATTGCAACATTGTATTGGGTTTGAGCAGGAAATGAAATTACTAGCGGAGGTGGATCGGCCAGGGAGCATGATTGACAACTATGTGACACAACTGAACTTTGCCTTGTCCCGTAAAGCAGCTGGGCTCGTAAGCCTTCAAGCCCGTCTAGCTCGGTTCCAACACCGTCTGAAAGAACAAGAGATCCTTAGCCGGAAGAGAGTTCCGCGCTAGAAAAAAAAGGGAATGAAGTTAGTTTTTGTTCCAGCCAGGTGATCTTTTCTTCTACTAATGCACACGACTCTTCCATCCTCATGTTTTTGTGAATTGGGGAATGTGTTTTTCTTTTCAATTTGTTTCATTTTGTGTTTTTTTTTGTCCTTTGTCAACATTTGTATCCAATGTCTTCTACAAACTTATTGATGATGAAATGTTGATTGAAGTTCGTTATACTGACTCTGACATAGTAGCAGTCATGTGGAACTCTTATACATAAAACAGTTCGTTGTATATTTGTAACACATTTGTGTACAGTATTTGGGGTAAATTGTGAAGCTCGTTTGTTTATGTGTCCTATCTGGTATAATAGTTGGTCGTGATACATAGAACATGGATGTCGTGTAGTTAAGATTAACTCTTTTTATAAAAGAAAGTTAAAATTGAACCTGGTCGACACTTTCATAATTTGAAAACTTGTCATAAATATTTGGAAGAATATACTATAAACAGATTAAAAAAAAAAAAAAAAGGATGCTAAAGATGACATTTTTGGTGGGTATTGGATAGACTTTCCATTGCCCAACATATTGGATAGACAAAAACATCCATGCACCATTCTCCTAATAAATCGTCGTAAACAAAACTTTTCTCTGTTGATGTTTCTTGTAGCTCAAGGAATACACTATCTACAACAGTGCAAACCTAAATCATTGACGGTAATGCAATTCGTATTTGATTCCAAAGTCTTAAAAAGGAAAATATTAATGGCGTATTATTAAAACAAGTGAATGCATGCTAGTATTCCAAAGTCTTAAGAAAAACGACGCCATGAGATTGGTAAAACAAACGATATTCGATCAACCGAGGACGCCATCGTCCCCGCCTCCATCTCCGCCGTCGTCCCCGCTTCCATCTCCGCCGTCGTCCCCGCTTCCATCTCCGCCGTCGCCCCCGCCTCCATCTCCTCCCTGTTTCCCCATTTCTGCCGCAGCCTCAATCACCTCCAGAAAGTATTTCTCGAGAGACATCCGTGCTCTACGAGACTTGGCTCTCTCGTGAGCCGAACGGTTCTGCAGACGTTGACTCTGTCTTCGGTGGGGCACCTTAACTCCAAGGGCACGAGCAAGGAGAGCCGGGTCAACCTCCCCTAATGCAAGTATCCACGGCTGAGCCACCACCTCAAGAGCTGAACAAAAGAGAGAAAGAGAGTCACCAATTAGAGAGAGAGAGAGAGAGAGAGAGATTTTTTACCGGCGACCGGAGCCACGGCGACTGGAGCCACGGCGACATCTTCCTCCGCCTCCACCGGAATTGGAGGAGTAAGGAGAGCACGGAGAGCACGGAGACCTGAACAAAAGAGAGAGAGAGAGTCAGAGAGAGAGAGAGAGAGAGTCAGAGAGAGAGATCTTACCAGCGACAGCAGCTTCCTCCGCCTCCACCGGATTTGGAGGAGCAAAGAGAGCAAGGAGAGCCGGATCAATCTCCCCAAATGCTAGTATCAACGGCTGAAGTGGATCCGATCCACAACCTCAAGAGCTGAACAAAAGAGAGAGAGAGAGAGTCACCAATTAGAGAGAGAGAGAGAGAGAGAGAGAGAGAGAGAGAGATTTCTTACCGGCGACCGGAGCCACGGCGACGGGAGCCACCGCGACGGGAGCCACCGCGACTGGAGCCACGGCGACTGGAGCCACGGCGACTGGAGCCACGGCGACATCTTCCTCCGCCTCCACCGGAATTGGAGGAGTAAGGAGAGCACGGAGACCTGAACAAAAGAGAGAGAGAGAATCACCAAGTCACCACGAGAGAGAGAGAGAGAGAGAGAGAGAGATCTTACCGGCGACAGCTTCCTCCGCCTCCACACGATTTGGAGCCATCACGACGGCGACAGCTTCCTCCGCCTCCACCGGATGTGGAGCTTCAAAAAAAGACGCGAGTTAACGATATTTACACCAAGGAAGAGGATATATAAGATCTGTACGCACGTACCTTCTTCCACGCTCGTACGCATGATGACTGCTGATGAGTCACCAGCAGCTTCTTCAGCAAACGCATCCTTCAAGTTGCTCATCTTTTTTGGATTCAATCGAAAGAGAGAATTGCTCTGTTTTTCTTTTCAGAGGGAAAAGTTTTACTAACC
This sequence comes from Brassica napus, assembly GCF_020379485.1. NCBI lineage: Eukaryota > Viridiplantae > Streptophyta > Magnoliopsida > Brassicales > Brassicaceae > Brassica > Brassica napus. The sequence goes on from NC_063449.1 coordinate 11,517,283, forward strand.
GCTTTCATTTGTCTCTCTCATGCTCACGCGTTTTATTGCTCGATACATCTTTTTTGGCACGCGCTCGATACATCTTTTTTTTTGCACGCGCTCGGTACGGACCTTTTTGTTTCTTGCATGACACGCACACTTTTTTTTTTTTTTTTAAATGCAGACAATAAAGACTAATGTGGATCCTTTTAGATTTTGCAAAACAATTTAGTATGGAAAATGATATGACGTGAGGGCAGTGAAACTATAGTTTTCAACTTTAAACGTCTAACCAATGCTGCTGGTTTCTGATAGCTAGCCAAAATGGTCCACTTCTAAGCTAATACATGATCAGTATTTTTGGGGGGTGTGGAAAGATCGACATGCTAGCTCATACTCTCATTTTGCAGTTGACGAGTTTAGCAACCTCTTTGCAAATATGAGAAAATAATTCTTAAAAAAAATAAGATATTTTTTTAATCATTATTCTTTATCTGAAAACATATTCCTTGTACTCTTTTCGTCGTTTTGTTTCGTTGCAGACCCCCCACGTGCATCTTTCTCTCTCCTAACAATCTACACAGCACCAAAAAATAGCTTTTGGTATTATATATTTGATCTCAAGAAATTGTACATGTTGTCACATTATTATTTTGGTAAAATATTGCCACATTATTTTGCCAAAGCTAACCATATAACAACGTTTGGCAGAGTCCACAATAAGTCTAAAACACACCTGGGTAATTTTTCACGACAAAGTTTACGGAAGTAGACAAAACTTCCACGCACCATTCTCGTCATAAATTGTGATCATTCAGAATCAGATCACATATATATATACATATATATATCCAATGATTTGTTAACAGTAAGTTAGCTCGCGAGTGATGCCGAAGAAAATCTCTTTGTTGTTTCCAAGTACAAAGCGTCTGCGCTATACAGGCAGCAGCATCACGTTTTTATGATCGGGTTATTCTATGTCAGTTTTTATTTGTATTTGATGGTCTACTAATTAAGATATAATTGTGGTACTAGTAATAAGGCGCCATCTGATTTAAAAATGTAAAACTATAACATATATAATATATTTGTTAAATTTATATAGTATTTACGTATAAAATAATTATTAAAAACTTTTGAAAGATCACATACAACAACAAACGTATCACGTATATGCATATGAAGTTATAAATTCTACTTATTTCTTACTTACGTATCTTTTGTTTCTTGCATGAAACTCACACATTTTTGTTTAAAAAGAAAAAAAAAACATTTTAAAAGTTGCAGGCAATAAAGACTTATGTGGAACTTTGAGATTTTGCAAAACAATAAGTATGCAAAACTTCCTATCCATGTTTTTCGATTTCTATATTTTTCTCTTATGTTTTGAGGGCTTGCAATGGTAGAGCGGACTCCTTGGCGAAATCTGCTCATCATATTGCCTCCCCTGCTTTGTACTAAACTTTTTAAGCTTATGAAATCTATAAGTTGCCCCCAAAAAAAAGATGTCATGCATGTCATATAAATTAGCTCTAAAAATTATAACATGTTTTTAGAAAATATCATGCATGAAAGAGTACAAATCTTCACGTTATAGTATATAGACATATCTACGGTCGTATTTGATAAACTATATCTTGAAGAAAATTAATGTCCAGTGGTGAATCGGACTTCCTTTTTCCAGATAATCAGACACAAAGGTTAAAGTGCAGGCATAAAACATGAAAATTGTGTGCATTTTAATTTAAATTACTGTTCATTACTAGTTTTTCAGAATGTTTATGCTACTGTCCTTTTCCCACATATTATTTCCTTGTTACGGTCAGACCTTTGCTACGAACCTTGTTTAAGTTGTTACATGCATCAAGAAGAAACTAAGCTTTCAAATACTCCTAGACCGGTAGACCATCTTTAACGAACAACAACGAGAAAGAGAATGCGTGCTTGATACCAATACAAGAACACACGATTAAACTCTATAAAAATATCATAGAGTTGAACGGTTCTGCAGACGTTGATTCTGTCTTCGGTGGGGCACCTTAACTCCAAGGGCACGAGCAAGGAGAGCCGGGTCAACCTCCCCTAATGCAAGTATCCACGGCTGAGCCACCACCTCAAGAGCTGAACAAAAGAGAGAAAGAGAGTCACCAATTAGAGAGAGAGAGAGAGATCTCAAGAAACTGTACATATTAACACGTTATTATTCTTTCTTTCTTTTTCTTTTGGTGCAAACGTTATTATTATTTTGGTAAAATATTGCCGTAATATTTTGTCAAATATAACAAAATTTTCATACTCGACTGAACAATAATAAGTCTAGCTAGAAACACCTGGGTAAAATTTTTCATGACAGTTTAGAGAAGTAGACAAAAGCGTCTATTAATACATGACATTTATTAATTAATAAATGTGATTTCACTTCTTCTTTATCATTCCCAAAATTAAATCTGAGGGAATTCACACAGAAAAAAAACACAATTATACAAAGAAACACTAAATTGCATAAAATTAGAAGAAAAAAAAGGTTTTAAATATCGTTATCATATTAAAAAAAAAAAGGAGAGTTTCATTTCTTGCATGTCACGTATACAGACATGATTACAAATTCATGTTATCTGCTTTAATCTTACCCGTTCATATAATCAACGATCAACATTTATTCTGCAAGGAGAGGCAACAGATTGTGCAAGATTTTGCTTAACCGCTTTGGCTCTCTCTCTCCCCTCTCACGCGTTTCACTGGTCGTTTACATGCACGCGCTCAAGGAGCTTATTTGATGTGTGGGCTCCATTATCAAAGAATTATTAAAAACTTTTGAAAGATCACATACAACAACAAACGTATCACGTATCACGTATGCGCATATCTATCTATATATATAAAGTTGGATTTTTCCCTTCTTATGACATATGGAAGGGGGGTTTGTTGACATGTGTCTTCATGTTTTTTTTTGTATTTAAATTCTTCTTCTTTTAAATTATTACAATTTTCTCCATCAATTTCTAATTGTGTATTATCTAATCATTCTCACACTTATTGGTCTCTAAAATTCAAGAAATAAATAAACTAATATAAATATATTTTAAATATTTAATTTATTCACACCTAAAAATAGCAAGACTTTTCATCATTTTATTATTTTTTACTAATTTTTATTATTTCATTTACAAATTATATTTATTTCACTATTAGTATCATAAGATAATTAAATTAAGAATAAGAAACTAGACAACCAACACATAAACTAAGAAAGCGTGCCAAAGGGAGAATAATAATCGAAAGGCCAAAACCACCAAAAAGAAGGAAAATATATGCCTAAAACACCGGAATCACAACCAGTAGCTAAAAAGTAAGAAACACCTCACAAACTAAACAAGAACATAGAAGACGACATGCAACTGGAAAACTACAAAGCTCTGGATAGAAGGGACCAAAGCTCCAAGAGATTAACTCCGCACACATATACCAAGAAAAACATGGAAAGAAAAGAAACAACTTGAGAGACGGAGAAAGGAAGACAACCACCAAAAAATCAGAGACTAAACTTGAGACCAGAAATAACCTTCCAAGCCCACATAGCATACACGAACGAAAACATTATCCAAATCTCGAGTGGCAAACATGGTGAAAGGGAGAGCCACCAGAGATGCGATGAAAGCTGCAAAGAGATGCAAGAATAGAGAGGGAAAGGGAGACATAGCGAAATCAGAAAACTATGGAGCCGTCCTCGAGCTATGAAAGAGAGCATAGAAGTCAGAACACCAAAAACTAGATCTTGAAAACCAAAACTAACAGAGACTATTGACGGTAAGCCAACGACGAGGAATATAAAATCAAAAACGAATAAACTCTTACTCAACCAAGGAGATGCAGTTCCTAACATCAGCTGAAATCTAAGAAAAAAGAGGAGCAGTCAATATTGTCTGGAACAGCCTACAATGCCATGGGAAGAAACCGAACAACTGAAAACTCATAAACCCGATCTGCAACAAATACCATATAATCTCATAGGTGAAGAAGGCAAGAAGAACAAGAGAAGAATGTGAGTCTTTTTCCGGTGATGGTGAGAAGCACCGCACACCAAAAATGTAACAAAATACATAGACGGTGAGGGCTCAAGTTTAAAATATGGGGAGAGGGCAAAAAACATCTTAAAAGTTATAATTTTCAAAAATATGAAAAAAATATAATACAATTTTGACGATGAAACCGTTAATCTTAGAATCAACAAATGCGTAGATGCAAAGTTATTGAAATTCAATATTAGTTTACGTTAGAGGCTCATTTGACTACTAACAAGTACTATACACACAACAACACATTATTAAAAAAAAAAAGCAAAATATATTAACTTATCACCTACTACATAACACACTAAAAACATCAAATGATCTTAACAAATAAAAACGACAACATAATTACATTATCCAAAAAAAATCATGCTCTTAGCAATAATAAAACAATATTCCGCGCGAAGCGCGTACACCCCCCTAGTGAAGTTATAAATTCTACTTATTTCTTACTTGCGTTGTTGGATAATTCCAATTAACTTGAGGAGCAAGTTAACTCATTAAAGTGAAGTTTGATGGGTTAAGTAAAAAGGAAAACATATCGAGCTTAGGAATGTTTCCATATTATTATTAGGAAAAGATGTAGCTTCACCCTTAGGAAAAGATGTAGCTTCTTCCTATATAAAGAGTCTCATAAAGAGATGTTCCATCAAGAGAAACACATTGAAAGATTTAATTTTGAAGAGTTTCTAAATCTAATAAGAAGAGAAGTTCTTATAATCTTTGTGTTTGTGCAACTTTAATTGGTATCAGAGCTCCAGGTTTGAAGGTCGTTTACAAGAGGAGTTGTAACTTCGATCAAAACATGGGAGACGATTCTCAAGCACGTGATAAAGGTCTTGAGATGAAGAAGGACATACGATGTCCGATGCTAACATCGACCAACTACACCGTATGGTCGATGCGAATGAAAGTGATTCTTCGTTTATACGAAGTTTGGGATACGATTGATCCAGGGAGTAACGATGCAAAGAAGAACAATATGGCGATTGCTCTAATCTTTCAATCAGTCCCGGAGGCGCTAATACTTCAGATTGGAGAACATGATACATCGAAGAAGATTTGGGAAGCTATAAAATCCCGTAACCTAGGCGCTGATCGCGTGAGAGAAGCAAGGTTACAAACTTTGATGTCTGAGTTCGACAAACTGAAGATGACAGACACAGACACGGTGGATGACTACGCAGGAAAACTTTCAGGCTTAGCATCGAGAGCAGCCGCGTTAGGAGAGATAATGGAAGCATCAAAGCTGGTAAAGAAGTTTTTGAAGGGACTTCCAAGAACGAAGTTCATTCACATCGTAGCTTCGTTAGAACAAGTGTTGGATCTAAATTCAACAGGATTCGAAGACATTGTTGGGAGATTGAAGGCTTTCGAAGAACGCATCAAAGAAAAAACCCAAGATGAAGATCAAACGAAGCTAATGTTTGTAAAGAATGATGCACAAGGTCGTGGAAGCCATAGCAACTCGCGAGGAAGAGGCAGAGGTAGAGGTTATGGTGGAAGAGGAAGAGGACGAGGAAGGTCTAATGGTTCTGATGGTCATAACAAAGGAGGAGAAGCTTCGGACAAGACCAAGAAGGACTACTCTAAGGTTAGATGTTGGCGATGCGACAAGATGGGGCACTTCGTGTCACATTGTCCTACACGACCAAGAGAAGAAGCTAACCTAACGGAAACACAAGAAGCAGATGCATTATATATGCATGAAGTAGTATTCCTCAACGAAGAGAGAGTGTTTCCTAAGAGGTTTGATGAATGCGATGGAAATACGAGTATATGGTACCTTGACAATGGTGCAAGTAACCATATGACAGGCAAGACAGAGTTCTTCTCAAACCTAGATGAGAGCATCAAAGGCAAAGTCAAATTCGGTGATGGATCAAACGTCGAGATTGTTGGGAAAGGTTCGATCACGTTCATCGGAAAAACAGGGGAGAGAAGAGCACTCAAAGATATCTACTACATCCCAAGTCTTAAACACAATATCATAAGTCTTGGACAAGCAACCGAGATGGGTTGTGAGGTTAATATGAAAGAAGACTTACTGATGCTGAAAGATCCCCGTGGAAGGCTATTAGTACAAGTCGCAAGGCAACCAAACCGATTGTACAAGACGCCAATGGAGGTTGAATATCCGAAGTGTCTTCAAATACAAGAAACTGATGTTACATGGACGTGGCATGCACAGCTAGGACATGTGAACTTTGGAGTCATGAAGAATATGGTAGACAAAGAGATGGTAGTAGGGATGCCTCAGGTGATACACGATAAAGATGTGTGCAGCGCCTGCTTAGTTGGAAAGCAAACTCGGAAGTATTTCCCACCTAAAGCAAAGTATCGAGCATCACACGCATTGGAGTTGGTACATGGTGACTTGTGCGATCCGATATCACCATCAACACCAGCAAACAATAGATATGTATTTGTCTTAATTGATGATTACTCAAGATATATGTGGACGATGCTGCTAAGAGAGAAGAGTGAAGCGTTCGATCGGTTCAAAAAGTTCAAGGAGTACGTGGAGAATCAAACGAAGCTAAAACTCAAGACTTTTCGCACCGATAGAGGAGGAGAGTTCACATCCTCTGAGTTTGTTCATTTTTGTGAAGAAAACGGTGTAACTAGACATCTCACCGCATCGTATACACTATCAACAAACGTGGACGAAGAACCAGGATCATTCAAGCTTCCTCATATTGATGTTACAGAAGAAGGAGATGGTGATGAGCATCAAGATCACCAACACCACGAAGTAGCAGAGAACAACGATGCAAACCAAGACCAGCATGTAACATCAAGATATGGCCGTAACATCAGAAAACCAAAGCGGTTCGATGATTACATCCTACTTGCTGAATTTGAAGGTGGCAGACTCTTGCTCACCATCGATGGTGAACCAGAAAGTTACATCGAAGCTGCAGTGATACAAGCTTGAATCGATGCAATGAAGGCAGAGGTCGAATCTATCATCAAAAATAAGACCTGAAAGCTCGTCAAGAAGCCGGCAGGTGTGAAACCGATAGGTTTGAAGTGGATCTATAAGATCAAGAGGAATGCAGATGGAACGGTGATCAAAAACAAAGCAAGGCTAGTCGCAAAAGGTTACGTGCAACAACAAGGCATAGACTTCGACGAAGTATTTGCACCAGTTGCTCGGATAGAAATCGTACGACTACTCTTGGCGTTAGCAGCAACTAATGGATGGGAGATCCATCACTTAGATGTGAAAACTGCGTTCCTGAATGGATACTTAAATGAGGATGTATACGTTACTCAACCAGAAGGCTTTGTGGAGAAAGGAAAGGAGGATCATGTGTACAAACTTAGCAAAGCACTATACGGTCTGCGTCAAGCTCCGAGAGCTTGGAACATCAAACTCGACCGTGTTCTCAAGGAGATGGAGTTCACGAAGTGCACCAAGGAACCTGCGGTATATCAAAAGAAACAGAAGGGGGAGCTTCTGATCATAGCTATATACATCGATGACTTGTTTGTAACATGGACTTCGCTCAATGTTATCAAGCAATTCAAAGATGATATGTCAAGAAGATTTGAGATGTCAGACCTCGAGATGCTTACATACTATCTTGGTATAGAAGTAACGCAAGGAGCTGATGGCATTCACATCAAACAAGAAGGATACGCGCAAGGTATACTTGTCAAGACGAAGATGGAGTCATGTAACTATACTCACGTTCTGATGCAGACGAGTTTGAAAGTATCAAAGGCAGAGGAGGAGCCTGAGATTGATGCAACATCGTATCGAAGCACCATAGGATGCTTAAGAGAGAATCATAGAGAAGCAGTGAAGCATCTATACTCACGTTCTGATGCAACATCGTGTCGAAGAAATGCGATGCACCTATTAACGGTCTATGGAAGTTCATTGGAGTTCAGAAGATCAACATACCTAAGATTCAAGTTGGAATTAAAGGGGAGAATGTTGGATAATTCCAATTAACTTGAGGAGCAAGTTAACTCATTAAAGCGAAGTTTGATGGGTTAAGGAAAAAGGAAAACATATCGAGCTTAGGAATGTTTCCATATTATTATTAGGAAAAGATGTAGCTTCGCCCTTAGAAAAAGATGTAGCTTCTTCCTATATAAAGAGTTCTCATGGAGAGATGTTCCATCAAGAGAAACACATTGAAAGATTTAGTTTTGAGAGAGTTTCTAAATCTAATAAGAAGAGAAGTTCTTATAATCTTTGTGTTTGTGCAACTTTATGCGTACCTTTTGTTTCTTGCATGAAACTCACACATTTTTGTTTAAAAAAAAAATTTTAAAATATGCAGACAATAAAGAACTAATGTGGAACTTTGAGATTTTGCAAAACAATAAGTATGAAAAATGATATGACGCAAGGGCAGTGAAAGTATAGGTTTCAACTTTCAAGGGTATAACTAATGACCCAAACTTCAAACCCAAAAAGATGTGGGGAGAGCTCTAACCAATGCTGGTTTCTGATAGAGACTGTTTCTGTAGCCAAAATGGTATTTCTAGCTATACATATTTACACTACAGGTTTTCTTGAGTAAGTCGCATTGTATGTTATAGCATGGACCAGTTTATTCTGCTCGGTACCGATGTGTTCCAAGAGTTAAAGGACTGGAGAAAACTGACAACTGAAGTTATAAGTTCTTGGTGTCTTTACATTGTGCTCGATGTTTAGATTTAATAAATTGTGCTTCTCAATTTTTCTTTACTATTCCCATAAACAACTAAAATGCATGCAATTTATAACACACAGTTTTTTTTTGATTAAACACAGTTTTCCCAACGGCTTTCCAGGTCCAAGAGACTAATCTGTGTCGCTGCGGCCCGAATGTTAAATCCGCAGTGGCCGGGAATCGAACCTAGGTGGCGGTGCTCACAGCTGTGAGTCCTTTACCACCAGAGCTAGACGCCCCGGTTTATAACACACAGTTATCCTAAGAAATATTAAGCTGCACAGAATTTGTGTGTTTTTAGAGGTTATTATCATTGCATTATATTGTGCCTAATTTAACTTTTCAGGTAAGACAAGCATTCTTGAACCACAGAATGAGAATTAGTAGTGCAAGATCTTAATCGCCTTACATAGTTCGAAAAGTAGAAACGTGTATGTTGCAGTTCACAAAGTGTGGAAACATGTATACCGTATTTTCTTATAATACATATGACCTAAGAAAATAAAGCAATCCGAGTTCAAATTCATGCATAGTTACATTCAAATGCAAAGGTGCAGCCAAAACAACTATAAGAAGCACTACTATGCACACCACAAGATAACAAGAAAGGCAATATAATACGTATACGTACGGTTTTAAAAGAACATATTTAACGAAAAACAACGCGAAAGAGAGTGCGTGCTTGATACCAACACAAGAACACACGATTAAACTCTATAAAATATCATATAAAACCAGCAATTAATAATAACATAAGTGTATTTAGTCTAACACACAAAACAAAATTAACAAAAATGCATTAGAGAGGTAGAAAGCAACGTCTAATTCAAGTCTCCAAGTACACGAGACTCTCACTCTGATCCATCAACATCACGCTAACGGTTGATTTATCAGTACTAAACCAGTGGTCCGGTATTCCTTTTATTTCGATCTTTGTCATATCATTGCTTCCAAGGTCATAAGAGAGAATGTGAAAGGGAGAAAACATATCCTCTGGTATAAAGAAAACCTTGTTATCGTGAGTTGTACCTTTCATGTTGTATATAGTTATGTTATTAATAACCAAATGTAGCTGCGAAGACTGCAAAACCATGCATAGTTTTCCTTGACCAGCTGTTCTTGTTCCCAGCATCTTCCACAGCCCATAAATCAAGCATACCCTTTTCCCTAAGATTGGTTTGGTCAATGATAGTTACTTTACCACCATACTCTATAAGACTCACATTCTTCATCCTTAGAAGCACTTCATCTCCGTCCCTACGAGGTACTTGGATCATTTTGAAGTCTCTGGATCTAATGTGGAAGCTCACAAGCACTAAATTATACCTACCAGTCCAACCCATGTAATATATAACCCCATCAATACACATTCCTCTTTTGGCCGGAATGTGAGGAAGAAAGTCTGGTGCAGTTGGAGACGCCTTTTTCCAGGAACCTTTTCTTCCAGCTTTTAGGACAAAGACCCGATGCTCTGACCTTATCTCTCCCAAATCTTTCACGTAGACACCAGTTGACCAGAGAACATTGTTGTAACATCCCCGAGTTGTGATATGTGAAAAGGCTTAAGAGAATTGATTTGGCTACCTATGTCACCAAAGTTGACTTACCTTTTCCGGAGCACATCTTGAAAGAACTCTAGAGTTAAGCGTGCTTGAGCTGGAGTAGTGGAAGGATGGGTGACCTATCGGGAAGTGATTCGCGATAGCGTGCGAGTGAGGCTAAAGCATGGGAAAAGGTCGGGTGGTGATTGCAGGGTCAGTAAACAATGATTTCGAGCCTTTAGAAAAATTAACGGACCGATCGCTGGAACGGGATGGGCCCACGGGCCGAGAGAGCAGGCGTGGGTGGCCCATTAGCTGTGGGCGGTCGGGGCGTTACAAGTGGTATCAGAGCTGGTTAGCCATCTCAGTTCTGACCTGATAGGCGTCTTGAGACCTGTCGTGGGGCGCAACGAGGACGTTGCGTTCTTTGAGAGGGGGTGAATTGTAACATCCCGAGTTGTGATATGTGAAAAGGCTTAAGAGAATTGATTTGGCTACCTATGTCACCAAAGTTGACTTACCTTTTCCGGAGCACATCTTGAAAGAACTCTAGAGTTAAGCGTGCTTGAGCTGGAGTAGTGGAAGGATGGGTGACCTATCGGGAAGTGATTCGCGATAGCGTGCGAGTGAGGCTAAAGCATGGGAAAAGGTCGGGTGGTGATTGCAGGGTCAGTAAACAATGATTTCGAGCCTTTAGAAAAATTAACGGACCGATCGCTGGAACGGGATGGGCCCACGGGCCGAGAGAGCGGGCGTGGGTGGCCCATTAGTTGTGGGCGGTCGGGGCGTTACAAGGGAGATCACATGTCCTAGGAACCCAATCTTACGTTGCCAGAAACTACACTTGCTAAGCTTAGCATATAACCCCTGCTCCCTTAACTTGTCCAGCACGATACTCAAATGGCGTCTGTGGTCCTCCCAGCTCTTGGAGTAAATTAAGATATCGTCGATGAAAACAATCACACACTGATCTCCGAAGCAGGGATAGCGGTGGACCCCGAGAAGATCACCGCGATCACAAAATGGCCAACACCAAGTAACGCAACAGAAGTACAAAGTTTCCTCGGGTTGGCAGGATACTACCATAAGTACGTTTTAGGGTTCGCCACAATAGCCAGGCCACTAACCCGCCTTACGGGCAAGGAGGTTAGGTTCGAATGGACAGAGGCGTGCGAGGAGGGATTCAAACAACTAAAGGACATGCTGACTAGAGCCCCAGTACTAGTCCTACCTAGACCGGGGGTGACATTTGTGGTCTACACCGACGCCTCCGGGGTCGGAGTGGGGTGCGTACTCATGCAGGAAGGAAGAGTGATCGCCTACGCGTCCAGACAACTGCGGAAACACGAGTCTAATTACCCGACACATGATTTAGAGTTAGCAGCAGTGGTATTCGCATTAAAAATCTGGAGATCGTATCTATACGGAGAAAAGGTGCAAATTTTCACGGACCACCAGAGTTTGAAATATGTGTTCACTCTAGGAAACTTGAACCTACGGCAGCGCAGGTGGATGGAACTGCTAGCAGATTACGACCTGGTCATCGATTACCACCCCGGGAAGGCAAACCTTGTGGCAGATGCCTTAAGCCGAAGGAAATCAGACATCTCCGGAGCAAAGAAAACTCAGGAACTCGCCACGGCCTTAACGAAACTACACCTCTGTGCGACGACTGTGAACGAGGAGGGCGCCGGGTTAGAGGTTGTGGAACAAGCTGACCTACTGAGTCGAATCAGTAAGGCCCAGGAAACGGACTCCACACTCCAAGGGATGGTCAACAAGGAGGTGAGCGGGTACCGTACGGCTGGGAATGGTACAATCCTGTTTAAAGGCCGAGTGTGCGTACCACAGGGAGGGAACTTGAGGGACGAATTACTGGCACAGGCTCATCAATCACGGTTCGCAATTCACTCGGGACGAACAAAAATGTACCAAGATCTGAAGCGGTACTATCACTGGGAAGGAATGAAGAGAGATGTCGCCTTGTGGATAGCCCGGTGTCAGACCTGTCAGCTGGTTAAGGCGGAGCGCGGAGTTTCAGGAGGACTGCTGCAGGAGTTACCCTTACCACAATGGAAATGGGATATGGTGACAATGGATTTCGTCACGGGGCTACCACGGACCACGAGAAACAAGGACGCTATATGGGTGATAGTAGACCGCCTGACAAAGACGGCTCATTTCCTACCTATACGAACCACCGATAAGACTGAGGACTTAGCTCGAGAGTACCTGAACACCATAGTGAAGTTGCATGGGGTACCGGTAAGCATAGTATTCGACCGGGACCCGAAGTTTACCTCAAGTTTCTGGCAGGCGTTTCAAAGAGCGTTGGGAACCAAGGTTCGCCTTAGCACCGCGTATCACCCACAGACGGATGGACAATCCGAGAGGACCATCCAAACACTTGAAGATATGTTGAGGGCGAGTGTTTTGGAATGGGGAGGTAAATGGAGCGAATATCTACCATTGGTGGAGTTCTCATATAACAACAGCTACCATGCGAGCATTGAAGTGTCCCCGTATGAAGCATTGTATGGGCGACCCTGTAGGACCCCCTTATGTTGGACCGAAGTGGGGGAGGAACGAGATATGACCCCCGAACTAGTTGGAGAAACGATCAAGCAAGTAGAACTCCTCAGAGACAGATTGAAAACAGCACACGATCGCCAGAAGAGTTACGCCGACAAACACCGGAAGAAACTAGAGTTTGCAGTAGGGGATGAGGTGTACTTGAAAATGAGAACCTCTCGAGGGAATGACCCAAACCGAAAGTTGAAAAAGTTGAGACCCAGATACATGGGCCCATACGTGATAAAGGAGAGGATTGGTGCAGTCGCGTATCGGCTGGTCCTACCGCCGGAACTATCAGATTTCCATGACGTGTTTCACATCTCCGTGCTACGGAAGGTTGTAAGGGAGCCTGAGCTGATCTTGCCGCACCCGCCTACGGATGCGCAACGTAACTTGACCTTGGTTAGCAAACCCATAAAGATTGTGGAGGAAAAGGAAGTAAATAACCGGGGACGAAAGGAAAAGATGGTTCTCGTACGTTGGGAGAGGGATGGAATCCACGAGGATGTGTGGGAACATGAGTCGCATTTGAAGGTTAACTACCCCGGGATTTTTGGAAACGCGGAACGGGACCAGGAGGAGGTCCAGAATTCGGGGACGAATCCTTTTCTAGTGGGGGAGAATTGTAACATCCCGGGCCCGGCCCAAAAGGAAACTCAAGTGCAGGAGGCCCAAGGAGAAGAAACCCTAGACATAACCCCTCCCATTGCTTATAAAAGGAGAAGTTTCCCTAGGGTTCAGCCACAAGAGAGACAGCAAGCGAAGCCCTGCCTGAGCAGAACCCCGCCGCCGCCTCCGGCTCAAGCCGCCGCCGCTCCATCTCCGGCGAAGCCAGCCGCCAGCCACCCGCGAAGCCCTAGCCGCCGCAACCGAGCTCCTAGCCGCCGCCTCCTTGATTCAGTTTCGTGCAAGCAACTGAGATCTGAACCCTAGAGGTAAAACTAAGATCTCTAGCTCTAAGTCATTGGAAAATGACAGATTCTAAACCCATCTCTCTCTTGTGTGAATCCAATTCTCAAATCAGATCTCGAGAAGTGACTGTTCCCCAAACCTAGATCCAGATCTACTTCTGCAAAAAGCTAAGGTGAGGACTTGGCTGTGAACTTGCCTCATGTTGAGTAACCAATGGGACTTAGTCCTTTGTTAATCAGTTCTAGATATTGTGTGTATGTGTGATGTGATATGTGATTGATCTTGTCTAGACGATAGTACGTGTTGAAGTGATAAGAACGTAGGCATGTTAGGGTGGTCAAGAATATGATGATAAGGTGTTGAGACGTGTTGTGAATGATAAGTGAAAGATGTAAGAATAAGTACGAATAAGGGATCATATAGAGAGTCTAAGGAAAGTATGTGGGGTAGTAGTCCACGCTAGGTATCCATAGGAGATGTGGCCAATCCACAAGAATATGGAAGCACCCATAGGAGATGTGGCCAATCCACAAGAATATGGGGTAGAAGCCTAGTTGGGGCTACCCACTGATGAAAAGGACGAAAAGATGAAAAGGATGTGCATTGTAGGGTCTTTAGTTCATGTCGGGTAGTATTGGTTTCTGTGTAATAGATCTTATTAGCTCATGACTTGTGATTGTTTGCTCTTCCTGAGTTGAGCTCGTGGGTTCCTAGAACCTACCTTCACTGAGTATTATGTACTCACCCCTCTTTTTACAGGTAGGGCCGAGAGGGAGCGGGAGTAGATGTCCGTATGGTGCAAGTGTTTTCTCGAGTCTTTCATTTATGACTCATTTCTTTCAACCATTTCTTCTTAAGTTTTTATTCGACATTTCAGTTTTGTTGAGTTTGGTTTTATGTAAGACAATTTGAGTTTTAATAAGAGTTTTTGAACGAAAAGGTTTGGGGTAAAGTATTTGATAAGGTTCATCTGGCCAAGGCCGTTACAATTGTACTGGTCGATAACTGGGTCATATCCAAAATAGTAACCGTATGCGTCTTCTTCTGTTTGGGATTTGATGGGGGCAGGTAAGGTGACAAGTTGTCGGGTGGCAGGGTTATAGATCCGCGGCTTGTTTATAAAGGAGTAGCACATGAAGCCACAAAGATTTTGTAAGACGTAGCCTCCCACCCGAGGGCTGGTCAGATTGTGATCAACCACAAAGCGATTAGGATTTGTAGTGTCTGGAGCCAATGATAGTGTTACAGAGTGACTGTAGTCATTGTTATCCTGCAAACACATGTAAATCCGAGGACGAGGTCTGGTTGGGACTGTGAGAAAACGGTTGCTGAAATATCGTGAGCTGATAAGCGATGACCAAACCTTTGACACACACTTGAATCTCATCAGAGATTTTGCCGGCAGTCTCGCAAGGATCTCCTCCATCACCACATCATTAGGAATCTCCCTCTGCTGCAGTCTTCTTCACTTCATTCTCTTCTGATGATGGATCACCGATAAAGGGAAAGGCAAACCCACGTGAATCCGACAGATAGGGAGAGGAAAAAAAGTCGCCGTTTAGGGTTTTAACACAGATATATATAGAACAATACTTAATAGTTATTATTAGGGATAATTTGTAAATAATCTATTAATAGTTTCAAATTTTAAAATTACACTTCTTATATATTAAAACAGAAGTCACAACCTTGATTCATGTGTGAATTTTTTTTAAAATGAACCTAATAGACCTATTCATATAAAATCATGTAATATTTAATCTCTAATCTTATCATTTGAATTTTGGACCTAACACAAATTTTTATTGGGCTATCAATAATTGGATTTAAACAATAGATAATCCATTGGATTTATAAATAGTATAAATTAAATAGATATAATTTAATGTTGTAATACTATACCTTCATATGTTAATTATTTAAATATTTGTCGATGTTAAATTTTAAAATTATGAAAAAAATTTTAAATAAAAAAAATCATATTATCTAACAATGATTAATCTTTACTACCTTAAACCAATGAAAACAAATTTTAAACTATAAGGTTTATTTTAAAAATTAAACAAAAACTAGATGTTTAATTATTTACTCGATAATATAAATCTGTGAAGCGAAACGTTTAATTTAAAAAAAAATTCTAAATTTG
The DNA here is from genome assembly GCF_020379485.1 of Brassica napus. NCBI lineage: Eukaryota > Viridiplantae > Streptophyta > Magnoliopsida > Brassicales > Brassicaceae > Brassica > Brassica napus. The sequence goes on from NC_063449.1 coordinate 11,533,169, forward strand.
TGAAATGTTACAATATTTTTGAATATAACAATAAAACAATATTTTAATAATCTTTATATATATAGTTACGATTTTAATAATGAAATAATAATCCGAAAATATATATATAGAAGAAGATACAAATACATGTGAAAGTTTGAAACAATCTATTCAATGAAAAAAATACACCGTAAATTTATTATGTTTTAAAAATTGATAAACACATATATATTATAATATATACCAATTTATAATTGAAAACAAAAATCCGCGCATTTGCACGGATCGAAATCTAGTTCTTTTTTAGATTTTGAAAACATCTTATATATTAAAACATAAGTCACAACCTTGATTCATGTGTGATTTTTTTTTAAAAAATAGACATAATGGACATATTCCTTAAAAGTCATGTTACATTTAATCTCTAATCTTATCATTTAAATTTTCGGCCTACCAAAAAATTTTATTGGTCTATCAATAATTTGATTTTAAAGAATATATGATTCATTGGATTTATAGATAGTATAAATTAAATAGATATAATTTAATATTGTAATAATATATTTCCATATGTTAAATATTTAAATATTTATTGATGTTAACTTTTAAAACTATAAATATTTTTTTTTTAAATAACAAAAATCATATTATCTAACAATGATTAATCTTTACTACTTTAAACTAATGAAAAAAAAATTTAAACTATATAGGTTGTTTTGAAAATTAAGCAAAAACTAAATGTTTAATTATTTACTCGATAATATAATCTATGAAGCGAAAAGTAAATTTTTTTAAAAACTCTCTAAATTTGTGAAATATTATAATATCTTTGAATATGACAATAAAACAATATTTTACTATCTTTATATATATAGTTACGCTTTTAATAATGAAATAATAATCCGAATATATATATAGAAGAAGATACAAATATATGTGAAAGTTTAAAAAAATCTATTTATTCAATGAAAAAATATACCGTAAACTTATTATGTTTTAAAAATTGATAGACACATATATTACGATATATACCAATTTAAAACTGAAAACAAAATATTTATATAAAATAAATAAAAATAAATAAAAGTGTTTGTCTGGATAAATAAAATTTATTTAAATATTTGTATCAATTTAATTATATACCTAATAGTTAATAAATTTTTAATTATTCAATATATATTTATTATTTAATAATATGTAAAAAATATATAATACTTAAAAATAATTTATATATAATATTTATTCCGCGCATTGCGCGGTCTTAACCTAATTGTGTATATTCAATATGTTTTGTCAAAAAAGTGAGAAGCTTCATATATCATTGCCATCTCTGGTGCTCAACATTGTTATTATTGATGCTCATTACACTATTGATGATCATCGTAAGTTGTGGCATGTTAATATTTATAGGTCAAAACATTTATTTCATTGTTGACAAAAAAAAATATTGTATTCATGAACTTATCTAATATATTAAAATAGAAGTCACAACTTATTTTATGGTGTGATATTTTAAAATGGATCATTTCTAAAAATCATTAATTTAAACATACATTTCATTTAATTCCATCATTAACGACACATCATATATTAGGCCAAACTAAAATTCCTTTCCCCTAAACATTCAGATTCTAATTAAATGTGTTATAAACCAATTAAAATATGACATAACCAGTTCATTCTAATGTGATATCTCACCGGTTTATCTAACTTCTTATTAATACTTATGTTACCATACATTATAAGATCCAATTATGACAATATGTAAAACAATAAAACCTTTGTATTAGTAGATAAATCGTGATATTGCCAACACATATATACTATATCATTTCATGTGTCTTTGTCCTTCACATTTACAACATAAATCGTTTACTGTATGTTTACTCTATACAACATAAATGAACATGCTTGTGTTATGTCTTAGACCTTTTCGTTTAATTTTCTGTGTATGCCAATATTGATTTCTTTGTAAATTATAGTTTCATCTTTATAACCTTTGTTGGAGAAGATGAAATGGATGCACTCTTCCATAAAAGATAAATTCTGTTATAAACCATTTAGTGATCAATCCATTTATCAGCCCGTGTAGCAAGACGGGTCAAACCCATCCGCAGGATCATACTGGCGTCTATCTACTCTTGTGTTTATCTACATTATAGTTGGTGTTTATCTTACGTATTGCTAGTCATTATCTAGTTAAGGATAAGTACGATCTCATGTCGATCCAGTACTTAGACCGTCATTACCATATGTATATAAAGACCAGTTGGCCGACCTAATAATAAACACAAGTTCACCTTTTCATTCACAACACATTATCAGCATGATAGACTCCAAAACCCTGAGACAAAACCTAACCTAAAATCCGTCACACATAAACCCTAATCCAGGTGTAACTTAAAATCAATCTATCTCTCAAACCCCGAGGAACCAGACGACGAGCCACATATCAAATTGAAACTCTAGACAATACGAATCTATCAGCGAAAACCGTTTGTCAATCCGATCTCAGACGCGCCCACACTCGCAGAAACAATAGACGGCGCCGCCTTGGTCTTTTGGAACCCTAATCCTGAAGAACCCTAATTCGTTCTTGATTCCGTTCCAGCAAGCATTACCGTCTCAGCTTCATCCCGATCTCAGCTCAGACGAACTCAATCCCGTCTCGCGTTCCCGTCACTACCTCAGCTCGATCCGACGATCAGCCTCAACCCGTTCGCGAGAGACAACCAAGGCGATCGCGACCTAACAAACCTAACCCGATCGCATCCTCTCAACTCGCGATCCCGAAGCAGCCAGCTCGCGTCCGTTCGAGGTTCATCTTGGTGGTCCAGTTTCTACAATCTGCAAAACAAAGGTAATCCTAATTCTGAGAACATGAATTGAACATGGTTGTTTTGTAAATATTAAAACCCTAAAATCAGAACTCTAAAGATGAAAGCCATAGGGAAAATAGATCAAACCCTAAAGAGTAAATCGGAGCTCGAATAAGTCCGATCCCCTAAACCATAATTCGAGATTGATCCATTGATCAATTAAAATCAAAGTCTTAATGATTTTGAATCTCAAATCAAATCCCCTTGATCAAAGATCAAAGTTTTTCGAAATCTCCTAAAAAACCCTAATTTTGGAAAATCGGTTTTAAATTGTTTGATTTAAACTTTGATTGTTTGATCACCTAGAGCTATTGATAAGATTGTTTAAATTTGAATCTAAATCACTCAAACTGAAACCCTAAAAGTTTAAATCGGTTTTAAAATGTCTTTGTTTGATGATTGATGATCTGAGATGTTAGGATTGATAAATTGATTAATAGATCTAATCTCAAGATTCGAAATCCTTAAGGCCTTGAAACCCTTAATCTTGATTGATATTCCTAAAGGCCTTGAAACCTTAAATCTCTCATTACTTAAAACCTGAAAAAATGATTTAAAGAATTTACATATTGAATGAGAGTTAGGTTGCTAGATTATTTGATTGATATGGATTGTGTGGCATTGTGTTTTTGTTATCAATCATACTGAATGGCCGTGAGGCATAATGCATTGGTTCATACATGAGGCTTTGTGCCCTTGATTGAGATTAAAGCCGTAAGGCCTAAGCATCACAAAACATGAGCCGTGTAGCCTAAAGTATTATAGATAGACTTATGAAATCATATGCACTAATTATTTGAATTGGTTGCAAGAATTCTAAATCGTGAATTTATTAATGATTTCAGATGTCGAGATTTGAGCCTTCGGATTATGCTGCCCTAGATATCTCTGGATATAATTATCCAAAATGGGAAATGAACACTTCAATTGCCCTGAAGTCTAGAGGACTCGGGAAATGTATCATTGAAAGAAATGATGAAGTTGAAAGTGAAAAGCATAGAGCCATAACAATTATGCGCTATCATCTCACTGAGGAACTGAGAAATAAGTACGAAAGTATTGAGGATCCTTATGATCTTTGGATAAAACTAAAATTCATATACTCAATGGAATTATGGCGAAAGGTCATGAATGATTGGAAGATACTCAGGTTCCAGGATTTTAAATCCGTGGAAGAATACGATTCTGCTCTAATGAAAATCGCCCATAGTCTTGAACTATGTGATGAAGTGGTTACAGATAATGATCTACTGTATAAAACATATTCCACATTCAATCCAAAGGATCGGTTGCTATCATATACATCTAAAGGTTTCACAACCTATAATGACCTATTGTCATACCTATTGGCAACTGAGCAAAGAAACCAGAAAATTAAAGATACCATTGACAGATTTGAGAAACTTCAGAAAAGATGCATTGAGGAACAAAACAGTGAGATGAGATATCCTGAGCCATTGGATCAGGATGAATCCAAGAAAGCCGTGTGGAGTAATATAGATTGTGAGGCCGGCTTATACATTGACTAAAAGAAAGATCTCGACATGATAATTTTATTTTAAGTCTATGATTTTGTGATTTGCTTTTGACCTACTTGATGATTCACGATTTTGTTTTTATATATTATCTTGCTTGGTCTTGCTTGATGATTCTTGATTAAATAACAAATAAAACCTTAATAAAAGGATAATCAGTCCACTGATAGTTGATTTCATGCATGGTGTAACTTTACCTTGATTATATAGGTTTAACTTTACCTTCCTGCAATCACATAAAATCAATTGTTGGGTGTAGACTAATGAGTCAGTTCACTGATAGATTGATTTCTCGCATAGATTTAACTTCATCTTGATTGTATAGGTTCAACTTTACCTTCCTACAATTTATAAAGAGATATGCTCCTATATGGTGGATGCTACTACAGAAAATCAAGTTTGATTTTGTCTGGATATTTACTAAAGAAATAATGGTGTAGTAAGCAGCAAATGGATCACTGGATAAAGGTATCAACGTACCATAGAAATATGAGAAAGAAATTCTCATAAATCCTAAGTTGTTTATGGATTGTAATATACAGCAGCTGTAAGTAATATGAAAGACTAAGTATTTACTTAGTGCAGTTAGTCCATACAGAAAAATATTATAATTCCTTGTGATCATAATAAAGACCAACTGAGAGAAAAATGTTTAATGGTTCAAAAGTTCAATGATACAAGTTATCGATTGATTAAACAGGCTATGTTTTACATATGGAAAGTTTGTAGAAAAATCATAGCCGTGTGTGTGTATATGATTAAGTCAGCACGCCTAAGTGAGAACCATAAACCAGGATAGTGACCAGAAGGATGTCTGGTCGTGGATTAATGATTATAAGCATTGCTAAAGCAAGAAAAGATCGATAACCATGTACAAAGGACATGAGTGTATGACTGCGAATTCATTGTGTGATGAGTTTCATTGCAGCAAATAATTATTGATGGTATGACCTTAGACACTCATGATTATGAACGAATATAGACAAGGTCTATAGCTCAACATGGATCGACAAAAGAAAATAAAGAATGATTGGTTACAATGGATAAAGCCATTGGCACATACGAAGAGATATAAGTCCGAATGAACGAAAGATATGAAGTAAAGTTGTTCGTATGTGTTCTGGGTCTATGACTCAATATATATTGAATGTCCACATTTTGGGAAAGCCATATAACCAAAGAGAATCCGTGGGACATGAAAAAGGACCTGCAAGTAAAGTTTTATTGCAGATTATAAAGTTCATCCGAGCACCGTTTGAAGCACCATCAGTTCAACCAAGACATGGAGTGCTCAGCAGCAAAGATGTACATCATGACCCCATCTTAATGGAGTTCCAAAAGACATACCAACGTCCAAGACTTACAAGTTCATTCAAGGAGAATCCAGCTGATCATCTTCACCAAGTCATAGGCAACTTCAACGTTCAAGAAGACTCGGATACCAGATGGAAATGCATCTACTACAGTGATGCATTCATCAGGGGGAGTTCATGTGTTGTACTCTTTTTCCTGTCTTGTTTTCCCTTTTACCACATTGGGTTTTGGGTTTGTCAAGAGAGGTTTTAATGAGGCAACATCCAAAGCATGAATGAACCTTGACCGGATGTGTCGATCAAGGGGGAGTGTTATAAACCATTTAGTGATCGACCCATTTATCAGCCCGTGTAGCAAGACGGACCAAGCCCATCCGCAGGATCATACTGGCGCCTATCTACTCTTGTGTTTATCTACATTATAGTTGGTGTTTATCTTACGTATTTTTAGTCATTATCTAGTTAAGGATAAGTACGATCTCATGTCGATCCAGTACTTAGACCGTCATTACCATATGTATATAAAGACCAGTTGGCCGACCTAATAATAAACACAAGTTCCCCTCTTCATTCACAACAAATTCTGATTTATAGCATTAAAATATGAATATATTCATTTAATCTTAAGCCATATTTTGGCCTACATTCAAAACTCGACTAATTATTAGCCATGAATTTCGTGATTGTAACCATATTCTTTGTAACTATTCAGTTAATATCAAATAAAATTTTGCCAATACTCTCTCCGTTTCAAAATAATACATATTTTAGAATTTTTACACGTTTTAATAAAACATAACAAAATTTACTTTTAAATGCAGAGTTTTTTGTAGTTTTATATTTCCTATAATTTTTAACTAATACAATTATAAGAAATGCAATTAATGTTTTTGAACTTCACAATTTTTTATTATTAGTTGACAAAAATCGTATTGAAAACATAAAAAATATCTTTTTGAAAAAAAAAAATTCTCTAGAATATGTATCTTTTTGAAACGGAAGGGGTAGTTAGCAGTATCGTTAAATATATATTTCTTTAATCGGGTTCATATCACAACATGTATATCATCACCCATTTATTGATTACAATATATATATATAATTTAACTAAAATAAAATTTGATATATTCTTTACAAAGAGAGCTAAATATTATAACATACACATAAAATATTTTCAAATTTCTTTAAACCAACCAAAATTATAACATAGGCAGAAAAAAAAAACAAAAGGTTAAAGTCTTTGTTAGATTTGGAAATGTAACATGTGTCTTTCCCGAAAAAATCAGTTCCTATACTTTTGGGCATAAGATAATTGAATTACTAATTAATAATATCCATTTGATATATTGAAATACTATATTGACCCATTTATAAGATGTATATTGTTTTAATAGATAAGATTTCTATATTTACTAGATCTTGACCCGCACAACCGAGCGGATTTTTCTTTCTATATTAAAAAATTATTTTTTTATATAGCAAAATTTTATTAATAATTTAACGTAATTTAGTGTTATATATTTTTATAATACTTATGTTTATATGTCTTAATAGTATAGAAGTATAAGTATAACAAAAAAATGTCATTAAAATATATATATCAATCCGTATTGAATGTTCAAAATATAAGAACATTATAAACTATACACCATAGTATAAAAATAACATGGATTATTTACGTGTACGTGTTACTATATATAAACTATACACCATAGTATAAAAGTAACACAGATTATTTACGTGTATGTGTTACTATATATTTGACCCTTATTTAATTTATATTTATTGTCTTATAGTTTGTTGTATCATATGATCTTAAAAGCTATATGAATAATGTGTATTATAATGCTTCTTAACTCTAGACAAAAACATATGTTCTATAATGCTTCTCTTATGTAAAATTAAAAATTATGGTTATATTTTAGTTAGTAAATCAACGAATTTAAATATTTCACGTTAAAATTAAAATGAAGCATATGTTTAGGAAAGAAATCAGGAAAATATATCAATAACAATTTAGTTAGTTGTTTAGAGAAACAAAAGACTAAAATGCAGATACAATTATTGTTATGATATTATTAAAATTTATTAAAAGTAAGAATCTAAGAAATGATCCAATTTAAAAAATCACACATGAGTCAAGGTTGTGACTTCTGTTTTAATAGATAAGATGTAAAGCCTAATTTAAATTTATATATGTTCGAACTACATTAGGTTAAACCCATGTTCTAATAATGTACCTTCAAATCTAACATATTAGAAACATATATCAATTTTTATTTAATATTCAATAGTTTATTTTATCATATCTACAGATATCTAATACTAAATTTTAGAGATTAGTATATATGAAAAATTGTCATAAATTTCAAATAAAATACTAAATAATAGTTTTAATAATTTACTTTATTTGTTTTGAATGGTCCATGGTACGTAGCATATATTTTTAATCATGTGATACAAATTCTAAATTGAAAGTATTATTAGTTAAAAATAAAAAATTTAATTGAAAAGTATTATATTAAATTAATATCAATACAAAACTGTACATTAGTTTAATTATAGTTACATAATTTTTTTGAGCAAAGAACTGTGAATGGCTTTTAGAGAGAGAAAAGAAGTAAATCATTTTCTGATTTCAGCTTCCGGCCAACGACGGTGGGCTCCTTAAGTCACGTCGTCGGTTGGGATTTGTTTTTTGTTGTTTATCTTCTCGTTGGGCATCAGTGGTTGTGTTCTCGTTTGGAGCTGCATGTCCGGTGTTCTGTTCCAGTATCGCACCTACCGTGGGGTGGATGACTGGCTTTTGACTCTGGGGCCGTGCCGTTTCTTCTTCGGTGGTGGTCGCCGGCTATCATATTCTCGGAAGTGCTCGAACGGTGTGACGGTTTCGTTTTCGTGTTTGGTGACCTGAGTTTGGATGTGATCTCGATTCTAATCGATTGAAGCTCTCCAAAGCTCAGTTGTTTGCGTGATGGTTGTTGAATCTCCTAAACCTTCAATACAGTCGTTGGAGGTGGTGGTTCGGTGGATGTGGTCAAATTCCCGGTTGTTTCCGGAGTTCAATGATCTGGTTTGTTTAGGTTTGTCGATGAAGACATTCGTAGCTCGTGTTCCGATATGATGTCGGTGGAGTTTTGTTTACAGGTCTCGGCGGTGAGATCAAACTGAAAGAGATGGTGACGTTTCAACCCTTAGCCACATGTTTTTTTTTTTTTTGTGTTTGTGTGCAGCACGTGGAGTTGATGAGTGGTTGAGAATGGATCATTATCTGTTTTCCTTTGGGCTTGGAAATAGTTGTTGGCCTAGTTTGCCTTTGTTGTTCTTGTATGTTGTACAGGCTGGTCTTTTGGGCCTTGTCTTATTAGGCCTTTGAGCCTTTATAAAATATTACTATGGAAAAAAAAAAAAGAGTAAAAGAAGAAATAACAGAGGCACATGACGTAAGCGTATAAAGTAACCGACAATAAGATAACTGGGAGATACAATATAATAGAAAGGACAAGACCGTCTTTTAAAGGGAAAGTCTCCACCAATTTCAATTTGAGCACTTTCTCTCTCCTCCCGCTTCTCTCTTCCAAAAAAAAAAAAAAGAAGAAGAATGAACAAGAGCTTGGGTGATGGCGGCTCCGCTAGGGTTTCGATACCGCGTAGTCTCCGAGAAACTGTTCAGAGTATCAGAGAGATGACAGGGAAGCAGCACTCGGACGAGGATATCTACGCCGTCTATAAGGAATCCTTTAATGATCCTTTCGAGACCGCCCAGAAGCTCCGCTTTTTAGGTTAACTACTCTCACTCCACTCTGGGATTTGTTTGTTTTCATCTGTTTAGGCCTAATCTTGCGAGATAGGGTTTGGTTGTTTATTTTTGGGAATATCATTTGATTCACTTTAGTGCCTCGAATTTGGAACCCTTTCTCTAAAATCGCTTTACTTGTCATAGTTGATCTCTTACCATTTAGCTAGAAGGTGCTTCCTTTTTACTTCTTTTTTTTTTTTTATTTAGTTCGTATGTACCGTTCAAGGATTCTAGTGGGCGTTTCGGATGACAAGACAATGCAGCAGAACTGAACTGTCTTCTCATTTTACTCTTGAATCTACTTGTACTAGTGCCATCTCAGCAGCATACGTTTTAATTTTGCAGATACGTTTCATGAGGTGAGAAGCAAAAGGGACAAGAAGAAGGAGGCAAGTCTTCTTTTTTTCTTCTTTCTTCTTATGAATCCGTTATTTGCAGTTTTGTTTTGTTGGTATTTTCTTTTTCATCATCTAATTTTGATTTCTGTCTGCAGAATCTTGTGCCAATTAACCAAGCGAGTGCCAGAACTGGTCGGAGGAACTTTGCTTCTAGCAACACTTATCATGGTAGTTTGACTTTTTTTTTTTCTTTCTTTTTGATGCCTTTGAATGACAATTGTACCTCTGTTCCCTGTTTTAAACTCTTTGTTGACATTCTGTTGCAGGCAATGGAAGAAGTTCATCCTTCAAAAGGGAGAGTGGATCTAATCATGTCACAGGGGGATCAAGACCTTCTCTTCCTAATACTAACAACAGAGCAAGAAACCCCACTGTACCTCGTGCGACAAAGTATTTTTACTTTTCATCCATCTATGTCTGTTGAATCCCTATAATGTTATTAGAGATTAAAGGGTACCTCTTGCAGGGTTCCTGCTCCTACCGGTCTCCCCAGTGGGGTAAGCAATCATAAAGTTGAAGATGATTTCACTGCCACTGTGAACAAGGGAGTTGCAGAGAAACTTCCTCTTTCCAAGTCTATTTCTTTCTCCGAGGATGCTGTTAAGCCAGAGACGTCTAAAGCAAATTCAGAACAAGTTGCTCCACCTGTATCAGTGTCTGTTGTACAGAACCATACACAAGATGTAATTTCTGCTCATATCCCACAGCCTGATGTGAATAACCAGCCAGCAGAACTGCAGTCATCTACCTTTGGTCGACAGGATCCTTCTTTGATTTCTGCTTCTCACTGCAGTAACCATTCTGATCAAGGTATGCTGGTCTTTTTTTTTTGTGAACCTATGGCTTGCCTCCGAGTATTCATCAAAGTAGCTTTATGTTATAAAATATGGCTTGTCATTTAATTCAGTCTCTAATTACCCTTTGTTACAGTCACCGAAAATGAGACAGCATCCAAGAAAGGCAAAGCTCGATCGCTTCTCAAGTCAGATGTTGGCGAGCGGTCACACGTTACATTTCCATTGCACCTTCAGGTTGCAGAAGAGCTGCAAAATGGTCTGACGTTTGGCAGTTTTGATTCTAATTTTGTGAAAGAGCTATCTTCTACCTATGGTGCTAGTGGCGGTGATGACTCAGATTTTAAGTCCTCCCACGGGACAGGGGATGATGAGAGCGATTCCTCTCCCACTACCAATGGCATTCCTGCGGTTGCTTCTGCTAGGTTAGTGACTTTGTTATTTGACTCTTACATATCTATGCTTTGGTTATTTATCTACTGCAGTCTTTGTTCGGACACGCTGTTCCCAGTCTGAGTTGAATGTGACAATGTATATATGGTTTTCAAACTACTTCAATTTTGTATATGGGAAGGTCTTTTCTTATGATAAAGGATGTGTATTCTCTCCTTCTTGTTGGCTTGTCCTTTTAACTATCAAATTTCATGTTTGTATCTCACTGCCATAACCTCTTGTGCAGAGGAGCATCATCCTATTTTGAAGATGATAATGGGATTCCAAATTCAGCACCGGGAGCTGAGCTAGTGAGGCATTCAAATCACACTGTCCCATCTGGAGAAGATGAACTGAGAGAGGAAGCTTTACCGAACACACAACCTCATCAAATTGCTTATGGTCAAGAAGCCCCATTCAGCGTGTTTGGTCTTGTTCCCTCGTTTTCAGCATTGGGCCAACCGGTAAACACCGAAGCAGCTGCGACTCAGGCACGTGATACATCTTATCAAGATATACATGCACTCAGACAATACAAAAATCTAGTTTTACTTCTTTTTTTTTTTCCTTTCTAATACCTGCTTTTTCAAATTGCAGCTTGGAAATTCTAATGCCCCAGCTATGTCATTAGTATCAAATCCGCCAGGTCAGAGCTCCATAGCAGCAGTCTCTCAGCAGGCAACTAATCTTTTCGGGCAACAATACCCTCCCAGTTTCTTCCCTTACGGTCCCTATTACCCACAGTTTTATATGCCACCACCATACATTCACCAGTTCTTGGGCCCAAATGGAATTCCACAGCAGTCTTATTTTCCACCGGGAGCTGCTATAGCTGCACCTACCCATATAGCACCAGTAGGCGACAATGAGAACCCTCCTACAACAAACCCATCCCAACATGCTTCTTCAACAGTTGTCACTCACACTCCATCTGCAACCGCCTTAAACTCTATCCATAGTGAAGAAAGGACTTCACCAATGGTCAGTTCAATTTTTTACTTTCTGTTGTATCCTTAGACTGATATAGTTGGTTGCTGAGTATATATGTAACTAACATTGGTAATCATGATATTCTTGTTTCAGACTGGAAATGCAGCTGCGTGGATTGGGCAGGGGCTTGGGAACCTGCAGATGAGTCAAATGTACAACCTAGCCCTGCAAGGTCAGCCACTTGGTTTCCCAGTCGTGCAGGCTGGTCACAGGGGGCTCATGGGAATACAGACGTTAACGCCACTGCCACCGTCACTCACCACGACGGCTATGGCTGAACCCATAAGACACCCAAACATTGCCTATCAGCAACCTCAAGCTGCCGTAACGAATAGGGTCGATAACAACTATTAGGCCAAGGGGGAGCAGCTATGAAGATACGCATCAAACGTGTTAAAGTCTGGATTTTTGGGTGTAAATAGGAAACATCATCCCCAGAGGAATTTAGGTTTGACAAGTACAAGAGGGAAGATGTGCTTTCTAAAGTAGCAAACCTTTTTGCCATATTTTTTTGTTGTGACAATACATAAAAGAACGTTTGGGAAGATGATCCTATATTGATTAGTTACGAGAAACTGATGATGCCCTCTTTTATTTGTATTCTCGTGCAAACGTATATCAGATACGACTTGGCTGAATCAGCTTTTGTTTTTTCTTCAGTATTCAGAAAGAAAAAAACCACTCTGCTCTATGAAACAAACACTGCCTGAAAGCACAACAGATGTCTCTGATAAAATCGAATACTCTACACAGTTTATATTCCCGTTCGGTAATTTATAAAGTACATTATTTTAGTTGTTTCTCAAGACTTTGGTTCTCTTGCCTGATGGCATCGAGGTCGGCTTGTAATTTCTCCAGACTCGAGCCCCGACTTGCTATGGAACCCAGCTTCTTCTCATAGTCAACTGCTTCTCTTCTTAACCGATCAGTCATGAGGATCTTTTCAGATATTTGCCCAAAAATACCGTGGATACTGGTCACTAGCTTGTAGACCTGTCGTATGGATGGATCCTTCTTCAGTTCCCTGTCCGGAAACAAAAGTAAAACAAACCTCATTCACTACAGTATAGCAGGATAGACATGGCACCTATTTTTGACCAGACAGTGCAAACATGTCAGATGAAAAGCTCATACCTTGTAACCATCTCATCAACAACCGCATATGATCGGTGCAAACGTTCTTGGATGGAGTTACTCTCTAATTGTAGCTCCCTAGTCTCCCCTGAAATCCTCTGAATATCACTATCCAGTTTGCGGCTGTTTTTCGTTATTTCTTTAATCCCATGGATATAAGACTTCCGTGACGCTGCTTTTGGCTGCCTCTCAAGTTCACTGTATAGATTACATCGTTCCTCTTCCCTGCCGGAAAAAAAGTCAACACATTAAAATTGATAACGGTGACAGGCAAAATCACGAGTTCTCTGCTTACCTACCTCTTTTGAGTTTCTGATGAGAGAGACTGTAAATCAAATTCAATCTTTTTCAACTTATGGAATTTCTCTTTGGCCTCTGGCTCCTCCACATGAAGTTGGTCCAAAAGACATAGCTTTTTAGCTTCCAAAGTCAGCCTTACATCGTCCCTGAAAGAAGACATGCATAATCATATAATTTACACAATGCTCCCTTGATGTCTATATATATTATATATTTCAGGTTATCATACATGTGGTTGTCCATGAAACTGAATGCATGTATGCTTTCAATTTGAAAAGAATAGATAAATGTTCATACCACTGCTTTTTGAGATCCATGATATTGCACCTTTTGAGCACTAGTTGTTGATTAAGCTGTTGGAGATATAACCCACCAGGCTGTTTTTCATCCAATAACGTCTCGGCAGCCATCGTCAACAACTCCAACTGACAGTCAAGACTGCGTAGCTCTGAAGATCCAGATTCTAGTTCGCCCAAGAGTAGATTATGTTGATTTTGTAACTCAACAGTCTCATTAGTTGTCTACAAAGCATACATTATACAAATGATAGAAGTTAAGTCATCCAACATCACTATTCTTATGTAAATGTACAACCAGATGCCCAATGTAGAGAAGAAAAAGAAGACAGGGAACAGTACCTCAGAGGGGTCTATCGAAGAATGTTCTTCATATCCAGATGACGGTTGATTAGGAAGGGTAGAACCATCTGCTGAAGCATTTTCAGCATGAGAAGGAGAGATATCAGGAGTCATGGTAAGATCTTTAAGGACAGCCTCAACCTTGTGTATATGCATATCAAAAGTCTCATCATTGTCCTCCTCCTCCTTCAGCTTCACCATTCTGTGATCTGAAATATCTCTGAAATTCTCCACTTTTGGCCTGCAAGCTATATCATCAGCAGCCGGAGAAGTTTTGATTCCTTGTTTTTTCTCGGAAAGCCTCTCAAGTAAGAAACTAACCAACCTAAAAGAGTCATCTTGAGAGGGATGCAGAAACTGCCGCAAGCAAGCAAAGCAACACACAGACCAGAATATGATTTTTCACAAACAAATCCACACAGCAACAAATGAAAGTAAGTAAGCTTCCAAAGAATCTAAAAACTGCCCTTGCAATCAAAAAAAAGTTGTTTCCTTTAATGAGTTTGGGATCTAAAAAGAGGATACCTTATGATAACTAATGTCGCCCATGTAGCCAAGGTTCTTGACGGAGTGAGCTATATCCGGAAGAGAATCTACTACTCGTATCATCTCACTCGCCGCCGATGGGTCAATGAGATTAAGCAGCTGAGCGCAGATCGACGCCAGAGCCTCCGATGTAAACTGAGACACAGAAGAGAAATCGCCCGGGATCGAAACCCCAGATTCAATCAACGTCGACATCAGTATATCTCCACATTCCTCCTCCATCCTTCCTGGTTTGCTTCTCCGAGGACAAAGGAAGAGGAAGGACACACTGTTTTTGTCAACCATCCTTTTTACGACGCCGTTTTCCGCACCAACATACTAGTCACCTGTGACAAATAAATTATGTTTAAAACCGTTTTCTTTTATTTAAATCATGCTCAACTACCTAGACATGCTGATCCAAGAGCATCCTTCATTGCGAGGAATCGGAGATTGTTTATGTTGGAGTTTTTGTTTTCAGTGGAAGGTGTGGTGTTTAGGGGTGATCGAGGTTGGTAGAGAATTGGTAACCAACCCCGGCCCTTTTGGTCTGTATTCTTAACTTTATAATTCTAGCTTAGTGAGTAAAAAGGCATTCAGGTAACTAACACAGGAAGAAAGGTTTGCCTCCCTTTACTTTTTGTAGCACACTGAAAAATGGAGATCAGAAGAACATAACAAGTTTAAGGCCTTAACCCTATTGTGATGTTGTCTATATATGCAGATTGCAACATGCATGTAATGTAAATGTTGATCACAACATCAATTTCATGCATGTGACTAGCTTATCTCACAAACCCCATACTCACTCTCGGTACTCTAGTTTGATATATTTTCTTTAACGACAAGAAAGAGATAATTATATTGAAAATATATATATCAAATCACTCTTCAACTTGAAGTACAATTTTTGATAAAAACAATCAACCGAGAAATCCTACATATGTTGTTATGTTTTACATTACTATAAACTAGAATATAGGACTGACCTGGAGCCGAGAGAGAAGGAAGAACCTACAAATAATAGGCATAGTAGCTAGAGACTAATGTGATGAGCTAAGATTAGTTCAAGCACTTAGACTCTCGATCCTGTTGGGTCTTCAGTGGTGGATATCAAATATATATATATATATATAATTCTTACAAAAGTTCCATATAATTAAGGTTTAATGTCTTAGATTAGGCTATGTTTTGTATGTGTGTTTCAGGGTGCACGAATGTTCTTAGGAGGTTCAATGTTTAAGCATAAAGAGATATGGTATGATTGCTTCTTTGGTGCTTATATGTTGTTATTCTCACAGGGAAGCTATTGCGTTCATGTACTTAATTATAGTGTTTTTAAGTAGCCATTTGAGATGTCCTAATTACTACATAATTATTAACTGATTCATTGATTTGTTGTATATTAATTATAGATATGCAGCTTATATCA
The DNA here is from genome assembly GCF_020379485.1 of Brassica napus. Classification (NCBI taxonomy): domain Eukaryota; kingdom Viridiplantae; phylum Streptophyta; class Magnoliopsida; order Brassicales; family Brassicaceae; genus Brassica; species Brassica napus. The sequence goes on from NC_063449.1 coordinate 11,549,317, forward strand.
AAGTTTATGCAATGGTTGAAGTACTTTGTATCATTCATGCACTACGGGGGGGGGGGGGTGGGGGGTGGGGTGCAGAGCTTGTCATCATTTGAGACAGTGAATCTGAAAGGAGGTCTTGCAATGGCATTTGCTTACTTGCGTCTCCTTAACAGATTAATCAATACCGGGAATAAATCATCACAATCAAGTTTTTCTTCAGCTATAACAAATGAACATCTTATTGTAGTGAATTCGTATTTAACAATTAAAAAAGCCTGTCAAGCATAATTGCGTGCACATAAGAATGCTACTTGTGCATGTGTTTATATATACATGTTGACTAATAGAACAACTTGAATTAAATATAAACTCTTGGATGAGTTATAATTTTTCAGGATTTAAATATAAGAAAAAGCACATACTGGGGAAATGAATATGATCTTCTACTTCTCTTTTTTGCATATGCCATATGTTAGGTCCAAATTTGGAAGAGAAAAAGGAATATAGGAATATGTTGTGAGAGTATCTAAAATCTAAATAAAAATAATTGATAGTATTAGTTAAAATAAAGTAGAAAACGGACAGAAATAATAAAACAAAAATAAAAAGGTAAGGGAAGATAGTTGACGATGCATGTGTGTCATATGGGTTTGGTTGGGTCTCCTATCAATTTTTGTGAATGAATGTGGAGAACTAACACATGATTGACGGTGATGGTGGACACTTAAGTTTTCTTTGAATCTCAGATTTGCTTTATTGTTCATAAAATATTGTTATTTACTTGGCGAAGCCATTGTATTGTATGGGTGCACGCATCTTTTTCTTTTTTTTTCTTTTTTTTTTGATAAGTATTATCGGCTGATCCGGTAGTAACGCATTTAGTGCTACAAAGTGGATCGATCTGTTACGGTCCACTATTTAAACCAATTGGATAAAAAACCAAGCCCAGATTGGCCATTATATGTTACTCTTTTTTTTGCACTGATCTCAAGCCAATTTTATTAATTATAGCATTGTGTTAAAAAACCAGTGTTAGTTGATTTATAATAACCTAGATGATAACCCGCGGCACATATCCGGGGTAAGTTTTTATAATAATGTTTGTTTATTAAATGATTTTAATATTTTGTAACATTACAATCTTATCGATTATAAAATGACGAATACAAATGTTGGTCTCTTAAATATATCATCGTTGTTGAAGAGTTAACGTATTACATCTCATTATTATTTTTAAGACTTCATATGCACAAAAAGAAATTAAATTTTGCGGCTGACACAAATCACCAAAACCAAATAGGCAATATCGACTGTATAATGACGAAAGGAGATTAGATTTTTAGCTCTCGATTTGTTTACTATTGACTCTCCATAAGTGATTTCATTTTGTACCTCTATAAAATTGTGCTTTCGTTCTCGTCTTTGTTTCATTGATATGAGTTAAGTTTTTTTTAAACTTATTCTATGAATTCGGTGAATTACATAAGTGTCAATTTAAAAAAAATGGACATATGTAAAAATTAGTTTCACTCCAGATACATATCTAAGAATAAAAATTTTGAAAAAAAAATCACGGGCAATCTATATTAACAGGTTAATGTTCAAATCTAATATATCAAGTTGTTATAGAATATAAGTGCAGACTCGAAATATAAATGTATGTCTAGTATTTATTCACCAACTCGGTCTAAAAATCATCTAATTCTAGAACAACAAAAAAAATTACTTATTTCACCAGTTCGGGTAATATATGAATCCGAACGGGTTATATCTGAACCCGAATAGATATCCGAAGATAACCAAACATAAGTATACTTAATCATGTATTTCTAGTTTACTTCTCTTATTTTATTAAAAATATTTATATTAATGATGGTTATTGCTTGATAATATACATATAATTATGGACAAAATCATTGCTACTCACTTAAAATGCATATCAAGCTCTTGTTTCTTGCATTAACAAAAGTTTTATCTAAAATTTCAAAACAACAACTAAATTAGTGTCTTTCTATTTTTAAAGTTTTATCTTCAAACCTATTAATAACTTAATCTTTTAAAAACTAGAAAGCCAGTTAAGTTAAAATATATTTTTCAAAATTTAAATATCCGAACCCGAACATAAAATACCCGAACCCGACTTGAAGTGTAGATATACTCGAACGGGTTCTATACCTTTATACTGAAATACCCGATATGAACCCGAACGTGTATCCGAACGCACACCTCTACGATATATGATTATTTGTATCTTGTTTGAACAAAAAAAAAGTTAAACCATTGATCATAAAGTTTTTAATGTAGGACTTTTACCTTTTTTAGTAATTTATAGTCGTTTTTAAAAGTTTAAAATATAACATATAAGAAAAAAATCTAAATTTCTTTTATTATACTCTTAATTTGATTGTTTAATTTCTTTTAATATTATAAATTTAAACAAAAAGAGAGGTTAGAAAAATTGTTATCAAATATGTATTACTAATAATCATTATTTGTCATATATATGTTAACAATATTAGGTAATGCCGTAGCTTTTATTTAAAGAAAAGAAAATATTCTTCTGTACACTACTATTTAATTCGATAGTTAGTTTAATAAAAAACATAGTATATGTTTATATGGACCAATTTATTTTTTTAACAATTCTAAAAATCATTCTCGTGATGACACGTGGCTACGAAAACATGTTGTAATGGTCCGGGATTAATATATATGAGATTTCTTTTCTGAAGTAGTGCGTATGTATTGGACATCAACAAATAAATTCAACAGAATTAGATTCCCATGCATGCAATAGTCGCTCTCGTTTCAGAGCTGTTTTCCTGTCCTAACCATCTTTCTGGAATATAATAAGCATAGTAAATTAATCAAAGAATTGTATTAATCCATTCATCTAGAATATAATGGGTGAATAAAAGAACTTTTATACGGAGAAAAGAATACTAATGTAATGGGTGAATGCCTTTTTTAAGTGCATGTGCATAAATGTCATTAAATTACGTCCTTTTTGTTCTGGAAAGAATATTTACTGCTGAAATTAGGGCTAGATAAAATAAAATACTCGGACACAGAAAAACAAACCAAACTATTTTCAAAAAAATTGTAACAAATCTAAAATTTTGGTATTTGAAAAACCAAACTCAAATCCTATCCGAAATGAGTACCCACAAATATTCAAATCACAATTTTATTAATATATTAATATTTTAAATTTAATATTCACAATATTCAAAATACTTAGAAAATAGTTAAAAGTAATTATTTAAAATATTCAAACACACAAAAATACTTTATATACCAACAGATTATTCATCCAATTATCTAAACTGAACCAATTTCACATTAATTTTAGATACTTAACATACACTATTCAAATTTATATGATATATATTATTTTATTTTGGATTTAAAAGATTTTTAAAATATATTGGAACATTTTATTTTTTTATATAATTAAAATGAATATCCAAACTTGAACCGAACCTTAACCGAATTCGAACTAAAATTTATAAATATTTGAATGAAGCTTAAATTTAAAGCTTAAAAATCTGAATCGAACTAAATCCGAACGTCCACTTCTAACTGGAATCATCAAATATTTAAGAAAAGGCGAAGAAAATAAAAGTAAAGTTTTGATAGGAAAATAAAGCGAAACTGCCAAATTTAGATGCTCGCTTGACTTTTGAGTGGAGAAATTTCGTAAAGAAAAGATATTGAAATTTCAGAAAATGGAAAATAAGTTTTTATGCTACGATGGAAAATCGAATATTTTATTAATAAGTTAATCAAAAATCTCCTAATCTCTCCCTTTATTACAAGGAGAGAAGTGAAGATGATAATTGCCTAAACTCACTAGAGGGAGGGAGAGGAAGGCTTTGGAGAAAAGAGAGCACTGGTTTCTCTCTCTGTCTCTCTTTTTTTTTTTTTTTTTTTTTTTTGTCGGCCTCTCTCTGTCTTTCTAAAAAATAAAAAGTTTATCTTCGCCTCCATAAAAAAAGAGAAAAAATAAAAATAAGAAAGTGAACTTTTTTTCTGAATCACACTTCCTTGCTTGAGAGGAAGAACTATTGTCCTAAAGATCAGAGCTGAACCGAGATCTCTCTCTCTCGAGAGAGAAAATGAGCATGGCTAGTGAGGAAGCAGTCAAGCAATTACGTACTTTGATGGAAGATGGTGTGTGTCTTTCTTTCTTCTATGTTTTAAGCTTTTTGCTTGTTTGTTCCAAGACCACGGACTAAATCCTCAAATCTTTTTTTTTCTTGTCTTGTGGTAATTGACAGTTGAAGATGAATCACTGAGAGAGTCGTATCGGGTTAGTCAGATTACACTTTCTTTTCTTTCTTTCTTTTCTTTAGATGCGGGGGGGGGGGGGGGGGGGGGGGGGGGGGTCAGCTGGAACCAATCTGGTGTCATTAGTATTTGATCTGGATCTATAATTTTTGAATCTGCCTCTAAAAGTTGTTTGCATTTGGTTAAATTCAAAATGATCCAATGTTGGTTGTTGGATGGATCTGTGGAGTCAGAAGATCAGTATTGGGCTGATCCAGAGTTTTCAGTATTGGTGTGTCAAATGCAACTTGGATCTTTTTATAGCTTGAGAAAAATAACCAAAAATGGTATGTTATGTTTGCAGAACATACATCAAGGGTATCCCACAGAGACCTTGTTGCGCTTTCTTAAAGCCAGAGATTTTAATGTCCACAAATCTCACAAAATGGTGCTTTCATTCCCTTTGCTTCTTCTTCTTCTTCTTCTTCTTCTTATATCGGCCTTTTTCTGGGGGCTTAAACTAATGATTGCAAGTTTGTCACAGTTGCTTGACTGCTTAGAATGGAGGACTCAAAACGAGATTGACAACATACTCACCGTGAGTTTTGTGCTTTTTTTTTTTTTTTTTTCCTATTTTCTGAGAACTCTTTCATCTAATCCTGTAATTTTTTTTTATTTTTTAAATTATGAAGAAACCAATCGTTCCTGTTGAGCTGTACAGAGGAATCAGAGACTCTCAGCTTGTCGGTCTCTCTGGTTATTCTAAGGAGGTAGCTTACTACTCTACTATTTCTACATTATTTGAGTTTCTTTCTTCTTATTTCTTTGACTTCTGCTAAGCATCAAACACACATGTTTGACCAACTTGTAGGGTCTCCCTGTCATTGCCATTGGTGTGGGCCTTAGCACATATGACAAAGCCTCCGTAAGCCTAATCTCTACATATTCCTCTTCCAACTCAGAGAAGACTTTATATGAAGTTCAAACTCTTGACCATAACTTTCTTCTGATCCTTCATTCAGGTTCACTACTATGTACAGTCTCACATTCAAATGAATGAGTACCGTGATCGTGTCGTTTTGGTAATGACCATTTAAAACTCTATTTCGTTTACCTGTTTTTCTTTCATAGTCTCTCTAATGGTGTGTGGTTTTTCTTCTTTTCTGTATAGCCATCTGCTACAAAGAAACAGGGACGACCTATCTCCACTTGTTTGAAAATTTTGGATATGTCTGGTCTAAAGCTTTCAGCTTTAAGTCAAATTAAGGTAATGAACTATTAGGAACTTGTAGTGTGTGTATTTTTTCCATCACATCACGTTTTGTTTGCTGCAGTTAATGACTACTATAACCACAATAGACGATTTAAACTACCCAGAGAAGACGGAGACGTATTATATAGTCAATGTCCCCTACATATTTTCTGCTTGCTGGAAAACCATAAAGCCTCTGCTGCAAGAGAGGACAAAGAAGAAGATTCAAGTTCTCAAAGGCTGCGGTAAAGATGAGTTGCTTAAGGTATTCAATTCTATTCAATTCGATTGCCCTCTCTTGTGCAACAACAAGACTGAAAAGAAACGTAATGCATGCAGGTAATGGACTATGAGTCATTGCCACATTTCTGTAGAAGGGAAGGGTCTGGATCTGGTAGGCACATCTCAAATGGAACAGAAGACAACTGTTTCTCTTTGGATCACTCTTTCCACCAAGAGCTCTACAGTTATGTGAAGCAACAGGCGCTGGTTAAAGGGCCGTCGAGTGCACCCATCAGACATGGTTCGGTCCACGTTAGGTTCCCTGAGCCGGCCACGGAAGGCACCAAGATATTCGATACCTTAGAATCTGAGTTCCAGAAGCTTGGATGTGACCAGAAGGTCTGATTTCTCCTCGCCTTATATTTGATACAAGAAGCAGAGTTTTCTGTGGTTGTAATATGTCTATGAGCAGCAGAGTAATTTTAAGATAAGAATCAACCTCTACTTGTTGAGCATCTCCAAGGACTGTATTACTAGATTTGTTTGCTTGCATCAGGTAGGTAGATGCAAGTTTTATTGCAACAAAAAAAGAAAAAATACTCAATTTCCTGTGTATGCTTATGATCTATAATATATATATGGAACTCATTTCTATCAAGGGGTCATTTCTTTAATATATATATATATATATATATATATAGAAGCTTCTTCTTCTTCATGCTCTCTGTCTTCATAATTTCACACTTTTAATACAAGACGGATGTAGCTTTCTTAATTCTCGCTCCACTTAACAAAATACTTGGAGAGCAAAGAGTCATCTTTCTTGAAGTCTATTAGTGCAGTTTTTCAAGTGTTCTTTGATATTATCAGAGTCCCCCTTTGTCTTCGATTACCTCTGCAGCAGCATCATGAAGCATACATACCCATTCATGCTGATTTTTCACATGATTCAATACCATAAAAAAACAAAAATTCTAATTCACTTTGTCAATCTTCTCAATATTGTCACTACCCATGTGCTAAACATTGGCTTTTTTAAACTGCCAACTAACTGATCATTTTCATTACATACCAAACGACAAGTCTAATCTTTGATCCTTAGAATAGTAGAAACATAGTTTGCTGTCACCATCTTGACTGAAATGGAAACATAGTTTGCTGACGATCCCAATGACGTCAGTGACAACCTCGGAGTCCGCGTTACATTTTTGACAATGTCCAAAAGCTACCGGTTTATTCCGGTTCACGAAGGCGATCTCGAACCGCTTTTTGTGACCAGGAAGAGGACCGGCGGAGTGATTGCGTTCCGGGTTTTCGCGGCCTCTGTTTTCGGCTGTATATGTTGGATTTGGGTCTACAGAGCGATCGCACCGGTTGAGATTGATGAAAACCAAACCAGTTACGTTCGATTGATCCGGTTGGTTATGTTCATTTTGGAGATTTGGTTCGGTTTGTATTGGTTAATAGTACAATCTGTCCGTTGGAATCCGTTTTGGCGATTCACCTTCGCCGATACACTCTCCCAGAGGTACGGTAACGATCTCCCGAGGCTCGACGTTTTCGTCTGCACGGCGGATCCGGTGATCGAGCCGCCGTTGATGGTGGTAAACACAGTCTTATCCGTGTTAGCTCTCGATTACCCACCGGAGAAACTCGCCGTGTATCTCTCGGACGACGGTGGATCTCATCAGCTCACGTTTTACGCTCTCTCGCGGAAGCAGCTGAGTTTGCTAATACATGGGTTCCGTTTTGTAAGAAGTTCGACGTGGAGCCGAGATCTCCAGCTGCTTACTTGTCTACCAAGGCAAACATGGGTTTCGTTTTTATGTCTCTGGCAGTTACGGGTGTCTTCGAGAAGATCAGCGGTGGGAGATTCATACTAAACTTGGATTGGGATATGTACTCAAACAACTCAAAGTCAGCACGCGACGCACTCTGCATCCTACTTGATGAGAAGGAGGGAAAAGATATTGCTTTCGTGCAGTTCCCTCAGTTTTATGATAATCTTACAAGGAATGGAAGCATGATGAGTGTTGTAGCGCATGTAAGGTTCCTGAGTTTTCATTTTATTGATTTGATTGATTCTACCGTGAACTAACCTTTGTGTTAATAAAATAAAAGGTGGAGTTCAATGGATTGGATGGAAAGGGCGGACCGTTTTACATTGGGACTGGCTGCTTTCACAGAAGAGATGTCATCCGTGGAAAAAAAATACGGAGAAGAAGAATCTGAGGATATTTTAGAGCCTGAGATGATCAAGGCTCTCGCAAGCTGCACTCACGAAAAGAGGTGAGAGGCAGTGATTAATAATCAATAATACTCCACTTACTTGCACCACAAGTAAAACAGAGTTTTTTGTTTGTTTCAATGGGCAGATGGGTGTTAAATACGGTTGCCCTGTAGAAGACATAATTACCGGTTTATCAATTCAGTGCCGGGGATGGAAATCAGCGTACCTGACACCTAAAAAGAAAGCATTTCTTGGCGTGGCGCCGACCAATTTGCATCAAATGCTGGGGCAGCAGAGGAGAGATGGTCAGAGGGTAACTTCCAAATTCTGCTTTCAGAGTATAGTCCGGTTTTGTTTGGTCAAGGAAAGATCGGTTTAGGATTGATAGTTGGTTACTGTTGCTATGGCCTCTGGGCACCAAGTTCAGTACCTCTCTGTTTATTCAAAGGCTTTCCTCTGTTTTTTTTATGTTTTGGGTTTAAACTTAGACTGATATGGTCATTGAATCCAGGTTTCGAGCTGGTGGTTTATCCTGTTTGGATACGTGGCTGCCGCAGCTAATGCTTATAGCCTAGCCGTGTTCTTGTGGTGCGGAGGAACGAGCAAATGATGTGGCTTTACAGAAGGACAAGCTCGTTTCTGTTCGGTTCATGGACACGATTATGAAGAAGCTTGGGGTTTCTGAGTCTGCGTTTGCCATCACAGCAAAAGTAGCAGAAGAAGAGGCTGCAGAGAAAGAGGTAATGGAGTTTGGAGTTGAGTCTCCGATGTTTCTCCTCCTCGGAACACTCGGGATGCTCTATCTTTTCTGCTTCGCCTCAGCGATTATGAGACGACTGGTAATGACTTTTAGAGACTGTGGAGGAGATTTTCAGACAATGGGTTTGCAGTTTGGGATAACATGAGTACTTGTGGTACTAAACTTACCTTTGTACGAGGGGATGTTGTTACGGAAAGACAAAGGGATGATGCCAATGAGCGTGACAGTTAAATCAGTTGTCTTAGCTTTATCTGCTTGCACTTGTATTGCATTTCTGTAAGAAAAAAGAAAAAAAAGAGAGTTTCAATGTATTCAAAATAATAATGGCCAGCACAGCCACAGCCGGTCCTGAAATTTACTGGGCCCTATTATTTATTAATCATCTAATATTTTTATAAATTTTAAAAATATTTATTTTATAAATTCATTATTTTTGTAGTATACCATTTATTTATATCTAAGTTATAATATAAAATTTATCTAATATATTTTTATCATTTTTAGTTTATTAATATAAAACTTAACTAAGCAAACACTAACAATATTACTAATATCATTTTGTTCGTTAGTGTCTATAGGCGGTAAGTATTTAATTAAAAAGCTTAATTGCAATCCTAGAATGTGAGTAGATGCTGTTCATTCCCTTTACGAAGGGTTACAGATTAGTGTGCATTAGTATCTGCGAACACATTTATCTCTCACTCTTCTTCTTTTTGCTTCTTTTCCTCTGCACTCTTTTAAGGTTTTCACATATGATCTTTTTGTGTTCCAAAAAAAAATACACATGATCTGAGCACAACAGTTATGTAATATATACACATCATGGTGATTCAGCACTCTCTAAGATTAGATAAGAAAATTAACCTTGTTAGCTTTTGACTAATCAACACCAACCATTTGCTAATAAAGTAAAAAAAACACCAGCTTCGAAAAAGAGAGTTTCAATGTATCCGAGTGTCTTCACGTCAAAGACTAAAGGGAAGACATGCCACTGACAGTGAAGACACTCGGATCATTTTGTCTTAAGCTTTGTCTACTGGCACTATGTTTCTGTGATGAAATATAAGGGCACCAAAATTTAAAGCATTTCTTCTTCTATGTTAAAGATTTTTGCTTTACAAAATCTAAAGAGAAAAGTCTTCTAATACCAACAACCATACATGCCAGAAAAAAAAAGTCCTAGAGTTTTTTATTCATTCTACAGTCTTTTTATTTCGAGAAGCTTTGTTCTTTTTTTTTAATTATACATTGGGTATCCTGGCCCTCACATAATTGGGTGAAGACTAGTTTCGTGTTAGCAGTCTACGTTTTCAGTCCATGTGTCGATTTCCTGTTCACCCAGTGGCCGGGCGAACCATGATGGCTTCACCGTATTGGGCGATGCCGAAATGATAAGCTTTGTTCAAGCAAACCCGAAACCTTCACTGGCTTCGTGAGTGGCAAGTACAGGCGTTCCTCAAGTTGTTCCTTAGATTGATACTCTGGAAGGTCTAATTGGTTAAAACTGCAACACAGAACAAAAATACATGTAGCCCATTGAGAATTTAAGCCGATGAATTAACGGTTTATATGATTAGTAAATGCTTATGTAAATGATTTCTATCGAAGCATGTATGAGCTGATGGCAGCCGCTCTGGAGCTCCATATCCTTTGTGGATTTGTAATCTCTGAGGGCCAGAAATACCTTGTAGTGCCTTGAAACCTTCGAAAGGAACCTGTAAAACAAAAGAGAAGCACACCCACTCTCGTCAAACAAAAGAGCAAGAGATGCATGCATGCGGGATAATGACAATCACCAACAAGGAAATGTAATTCCAGGTGAAAGCTACTAAAATATTTGGGTTTTTACCTTTGATGTTCCGGTGACAAATTAAAGAAATCTAGCTATGTATTCTTTGCTAAAAGCTTTAACGACCTCCCAGAACCAATGAATAACATGGGATCCTGCCGTGTAGCTGGTGTACTCGGTGTATTGGCTGTAAGATCATCGACTTCCAAGAAAACAAGAGATTTTTATAAATAATCAAACGCATAACTAAATACACGCAAACAACATGATCCAACTTACAGTCAATCTCAGGCAATCCGCTGATTAGGAGCTCGAGCTCTTTATCATTAAAAATCACTACAAGAAAACATAATCTTAACGAGGGCGGTTTTCCTCGTTATTTCGTCGTAAAAGAGGCTTTACGACGAATTAGCGAGGAAACGCGTTTGCTCGTTACACGTCCGTCGTAACACATATTTTCTCGCTAATTCGTCGTAACTTAGCGAGGAATATATTTCGTCGTAAAGACGAAGTAGAACGATTCGTCGTAAAGACGTCGCTACAATTCCTCGTAAGGACGTCGCTACAATTCCTCGTAAATAACTCGAAAACAGTTCCTCGTAATCTACACGTAAATACCTTGAAAGATTTTTCTCGCAAAATACACGTAACAACCACGAAATGATTTCCTCGTAAAATGGTCGTAAACATTTCCTCGTTATTTCCTCGTAAATACTTCCTCGTAAAATACTCGTAAACTGTTTCTCGTCATTTCCTCGTAAGATTTCCACGTAAAGAGGTCGTACATTAGCTACGAATTTACTTCGTTTTTATTATTTTACAGAATTTTAAAATATAATAAAAAAATAATTAAAATTATTTAATTTAATAATAAATTAAAATTCAAAATAAAAATAAATTCATATGAAAATATTTTATAAATAAATAAGTTTTGAATTTATATAATACAACAACAAAAAAAAACTAAGGGTCGTTCATCGCCCGGTAGAATTCATCACTCCTCCTCGTAACATCCGCCTCGTTATGTACGTCGCCGGATGACTCGCCATGAATGGGATGTTGTTGTCGCATGTTCCTCAACATGGACTCCCATTCCGGATTTGTGGCCGCAATAACGTCTAAGAAGCCCTCGACTCCACCCATACGAGATTTTGTCGCGGTCAACTCGTTACGCAGCTGAGCGGACTCTCTACGCAGCTCCGTGACTTCATCATCCCGTCGCTGACCATAAGACGATGTCGCTCTCGGAACATCGTTGACGGAACCAATACCCAATGTCCGTCCCTTTTTTTTAGGGACAACCTTAAAAACAAAAAAATAAATATTGTAAGTAAATATTTAAAGTTAAATTAAATGAATAATTAAAAATTAATTTTTTTGAAAATTTACCTCCTCGTAAATCTTATCCACTTCAAGTGTGGATAAGGTGACGGGTAATCCGTCGGTAGACTGCTGGGTCAGCTGAGTCTGGCGGTCTTCAACCCGAGCAACTACGTCGTTGTAGATTTGCTCGGACTTGCCATCTACAAATACGCCCGCCTTGTTCTTGTGGGTCCTCTCGTAAAGTTCCATAAGAGACGGGAGATGTCCCGTCTCTTTGGCCTAAAAAACAGTTAAGAAAGTTAGAATAAATTAATATAATTATTAAAAAAATTATTTAATAAAATATTTAATTACCATTTCCAAACGGACACCGGCGTGGGGTTTTTGGCCCGTAGTGTGAAGCATCGGCCCGTTCCCGTGCTCATCGACCGTGTTACGGGAGTTAGAGCAAGCCTGGGCGATTCTAATCGAATCAGGAAGGCGCCAATAACGGATGAGGCCATCCCACACGTCCGTGGTGAGCTCAGCGGGTTTGCCACGCTCATACCCCTTCACGATCCAGTCACCCTTCCAGTTGGAGACCGTGTCCAACAAGCGAACTTTCGCTTTCGCGTTAAACTTCTTCCTCACCCTCTCAGTGATCCCCAAAGCCCAATTATATTTTTGCTGTTGGAAAAAATAAATTAACAATTAGTTTTTTAGAAAGTATATATATAAATCATGAAAAAATTAAAAAATATATAATTAATTAATAGAAACTTACAGCGTAAATTTTGAACCACGTCTTTCTGACGTAGTGAGGCGTCTTACTCCAGTTTGGATGTGCCATGGAGAAGTAACCCTTGATCGTGTCGGTTACGTCCGATGCAAGACATCCGTCAACCCCCCACCTGGAAAATACAAATTTAAAATATAAATTATTTTTTAATGTTATAAAAGATATTTAAACGAATTAAAAAAATTAATGCAACATACCACAACGTTCCGTCCGGTCGGTCTGGGTCGATGACTGGTAAACCTTCTCTGCCTGGCAGACTGAGAATGTCCTCTACCGTGTACTGCGAGTAAGGAGCACTCGGAGGCACCATCAGATCAGGATGAATATCAGCGACCATCGGAGGTGCCATCGGAGGAGGCACAGGAGGAGGCATCGGAGGAGGCACATGAGGAGCCGATGGTGCACTAGAAGAAGTAGACCCAGAGACTCTCTGAGTGTACTGAGTCTCGGGGACAGTCTCCTGGCCCGAAGAACTGGGAGCGGAAGAAGAGGCCGGGTCTAAACGACTACCCGGCTCACCGAAGATCTCTCTGTAATGGGCAGTAAGTCTTCCTTTTCGAACCTGGAAAAAAAAATGAAATTTTAAAATTAACATCAACAATATATTTTCCAACATTATCCACCTAATCAACACTAAATAACATAAAATCCGCAAACCTATCTAAATTCCCTATACTAACCACCTAATATATCCTAAACTAACCAAATTAGAGAGGAATCAGAGAGGCTTACCATTGCTACGAAATGGAGAGGAAGTAGAGAGGAAGTAGAGAGGAAAGAAAGAGTGAGCGGTCGGGTGTATATATAAGATTACATATCGTCGCAAATTCGTCGTAAATTTACGACGAAATAGCGAGCAGTTACAAAGGCCCGTGTTTTTTTTTACGAGGAAATGGCGAGGAATCACAAAGGCCCGTGTTTTTCTTTACGTGTACTTTACGACGATTTTGCTTACGTGGAATTAACGTGATTTATGTTTAAATCTTTTTACGTGGTCTTTACGACGATTTCATCCTACGTGGAATTAACGAGGGTTATGTTTAAATCCCTAGAACCCCAAACCCGAAACCCGAAACCCCAAACCCCAAACCCCAACCCCAAACCCCAAACCCGAACCCCCCAAACCCGAAACCCCAACCCCAACCCCGAAACCCGAAACCCCAAACCCGAAACCCCAAACCCGAAACCCGAAACCCGAAACCCGAAATCCCAAAACCCGAAACCCGAAATCCCAAACCCCATATTCCTTATTTTCTACTTCATATATTCCAAACCCCCATCTTTAATTTTCTACTTCATATATTCCAAACCCGAAACCCGAAACCCGAAACCCCAAACCCGAAACCCGAAACCCCAACCCCGAAACCCAAAACCCGAAACCCCAAACCCGAAACCCGAAACTCGAAACCCGAAACCCGAAACCCCAACCCCGAAACCCGAAACCCCAAACCCTGAACCCGAAACCCCAAACCCAAAACCCCAAACCCGAAACCCGAAACCCAAATCCCCATCTTTAATTTTCTACTTCATATATTCCAACCCCCATCTTTAATTTTCTACTTCATATATCCCTAGAACCCCAAACCCGAAACCTGAAACCCGAAACCCCAAACCCCAAACCCGAAACCTGAAACCCGAAACCCGAAACCCCAAACCCCATATTCCTTATTTTCTACTTCATATATTCCAAACCCCCATCTTTAATTTTCTACTTCATATATTCCAAACCCCATATTTAATTTTAGGTTTCGTCGTTATTTCCTCGTTGTCTTACGTGGACTTTACGACGATTTTATGCTACGTGGACTTTACGACGATTTCATCCTGCGTGAACTTTACGACGATTTCATCCTGCGTGGACTTTACGACGTTTTCATCCTACGTGGACTTTACGACGATTTCATCCTGCGTGGACTTTACGACGATTTGTGCTTACGTGGAATTAACGAGTGTTATGTTTAAATCCCTAGAATCAGAAACCCGAAACCCGAAACCCCAACCCCCAAACCCCATACCCTAAACCCGAAACCCCAAACCCGAAACCCGAAACCCCAACCCCGAAACCCGAAACCCGAAACCCCAAACCCGAAACCCTAAACCCGAAACCCGAAACCCCAAACCCGAAACCCCAAACCCCATATTCCTTATTTTCTACTTCATATATTCCAAACCCCCATCTTTAATTTTCTACTTCATATATTCCAAACCCCAAACCCGAAACCCCAAACCCGAAACCCGAAACCTGAAACCCCAAACCCCATATTCCTTATTTTCTACTTCATATATTCCAACCCCCATCTTTAATTTTCTACTTCATATATTCCAAACCCCCATCTTTAATTTTCTACTTCATATATCCCTAGAACCCCAAACACGAAACCTGAAACCCGAAACCCCAAACCCCAAACCCGAAACCTGAAACCCGAAACCCCAAACCCCATATTCCTTATTTTCTACTTCATATATTCCAAACCCCCATCTTTAATTTTCTACTTCATATATTCCAAACCCCATATTTAATTTTAGGTTTCGTCGTTATTTCCTCGTTGTCTTACGTGGACTTTACGACGATTTCATCCTGCGTGGACTTTACGACGATTTCATCCTACGTGGACTTTACGACGATTTCATCCTGCGTGGACTTTACGACGATTTCATCCTGCGTGGACTTTACGACGATTTGTGCTTACGTGGAATTAACGAGTGTTATGTTTAAATCCCTAGAATCAGAAACCCGAAACCCGAAACCCGACCCGAACCCCAACCCCCAAACCCCATACCCTAAACCCGAAACCCCAAACCCGAAACCCGAAACCCCAAACCCGAAACCCCAAACCCAAAACCCGAAACCCGAAACCCAAACCCCCATCTTTAATTTTCTACTTCATATATTCCAAACCCCCATCTTTAATTTTCTACTTCATATATCCCTAGAACCCCAAACCCCGAAACCCGAAAGCCCAAACCCGAAACCCAAAACCCAAAACCCGAAACCAAAAACCCGAAACCCCATATTCCTTATTTTCTACTTCATATATTCCAAACTCCATCTTTATTTCCATTCCAAACCACAATATCCCACATTTGCTTATTCATAAAACAAACTCCCAGCATTACCTTATTCATAAAACAAACCCCACATTATCTTATTCATAAAACAAACTCCCTCATCTTATTCATAAAACAAATACATCAATCGGATACATCGACATTCTCGTCATCACTAGAAACATCATCATTTTCATTAAACTCGTCTTCAACAGCTTCGTCTGTGGCATCATCGGTAAGATCTTCGTACTCGTGATTATGCGGATCAATGAGAAGGATGTCATCAATTTCTTGTTCAGGTTCCTCGACTTCATTTATCTGTTCTTCTTGCAATGGTGGTTCTTCTCCACTGATGATTCGTCCTCGAGGTGTAACTTTGATCACTGCTAACCAATTTATACCTGAATCTCTCATCCGAGGGTATGGAAGGAAGCTAACTTGGTCTGCTTGTGAAGCTAAGATGAAAGGCTCGAATTTGTTGTACCTTCGTCCACCGTTGACATCAACTACACCGAATTTGTTAGACCGAACACCTCTGTTGACGACGGGGTCGAACCATTCACATTTGAAGAGGACGCATTTCAGCTTCAGTATCCCTGGAAATTCGACTTCAATAATCTCCGTCAAGATCCCGTAGAAATCTGTTTCCCCTTTCACACATATTCCATAGTTACTGGTCGCCCGCTGTCTACCATAGTCATATGTATGAAAAGTATAGCCTCGTGTGAAATACATCTGTGATGTGGTGACCTTTACAAGTGGAGATTGAATTACTTCGTGTAACCACTTAGGATAATCTGCATCGTCGTCGTCATAATCAACCTGCAAAAATAAAGAGAA
Source organism: Brassica napus (assembly GCF_020379485.1). Taxonomy (NCBI): domain Eukaryota; kingdom Viridiplantae; phylum Streptophyta; class Magnoliopsida; order Brassicales; family Brassicaceae; genus Brassica; species Brassica napus. The sequence goes on from NC_063449.1 coordinate 11,565,807, forward strand.
TGTTAATGAAATACAGATAATGTATGAAAAAAAAGTTTTAGTTAGTACCTGATTCCGCAACCACTTAATGAAGTGTTGATCTTTCCTTTTGTCTACGTCACTTGTGGATATACCAGGAAATGTTTCTTCGACTTGAGAAACAAATAGGCTGTAAAATCACATTTTATAGGAATGAATCTCTCGCAATTATACAATTAATTATACTTATATGTGTTTCGAAGTGTCAATATATGTTACCTTTCAAAATAACGCATCAATGGATCTTCGCAATTGAGTAGAATATAGGTGTGTGCACTATGAGCGTCTTCTTCACTCGACCACCAAACCTCTTTACACTTCCCACCGAGTCGCCCAATCTGGCTAAAGATGTCTGGAACACCAGCAACTGCATATGTTGGCGCAACACCACCATCATCATATCTTCTTGGAGCTCTTCTCCGTGTACGTACTTTTGACGCAAAGTAGTACGATGTGAAGTGAGAAACTTCTTCCGTCAAACTTCCAGCAATTATAGAACCTTCAACTTTGGCGAGGTTCTTTGCTTTTCCCTTCAAATATTTCATGGCTCGCTCATACTGATACATCCATCCGTAATGTACAGGTCCACGAAGCAATGCCTCATATGGGAGGTGGACAGCTAGATGCTCCATGACGTCAAAAAATCCGGGAGGAAATATCTTCTCCAAGTTGCACAATAAGATGGGAATGTTCTCCTGAAGCTGTTCCACAACTTCTTCTTTAAGAGTGCGTGTGCTCAGATCCCTGAAAAATGCTCCAATGCCTTTTATATTCAAAAAAAAATTAAACACATTGTTAGTCATATATTATTTTGTAAATTATTGTGATATAATACACTACGTACCTGCAAGTGCTTCATGTACGTTTGTTGGAAGTAGCTCCGCAAATGCAAAGGGCAGTAGTCGTTGCATAAATACATGACAATCATGACTCTTCATCCCGGAGAACTTTTGACCCTTTTCAACACATCTAGAGAGATTCGAAACATACCCATCGGGGAACTTCACTTCTGATGCCACCCAGTTGAACAACACCGACTTTTTTTCTGAAGATAATCTGAATATCGGAACGGGAACTTGTCCATTGCTTTTAATATGTAACTCGCTTCTTGAGCAAATATCCGGCAAGTCCAACCTCGATTTTATGTTGTCTTTTGTCTTCCCTGGGACATTCAATATTGTATTCATGATGTTCTCAAAGAAATTCTTCTCTATATGCATCACATCGAGGTTGTGGCGCAGAAGAAGATCCTTCCAATATGGCAACTCCCAAAATATACTCTTCTTGTGCCAGTTGTGATGAACACCGTAAGAATCTGGCATATTACGAGGGACATGCCAATTACCACCCCAACGAACTGTTTCGTTAGCTCCGTAGTAGTCGATTTGCGCTTCAATTTGTTCTCCAGTTAGATATGGAGGAGGAGTGTCTCTCACAACCCTTTTGTGCCTAAACAAATTCTTGTTTCTTCGGTAAGGATGGCCAATGGGAAGAAATCGACGGTGACAATCAAACCAACTTGTCTTCCTACCATTCTTCAGTTGAAACGCATCTGTCGTTCCATTACAATATGGACAAGCTAATCTCCCATGTGTAGTCCATCCAGACAACATCCCATAGGCAGGGAAATCACTTATGGTCCACAAAAGCATCGCTCGCATCGTAAAATTCGTCTTCGTTGAACAGTCATACGTCCTCACCCCTGTTGACCACAAATCCTTCAACTCTTTTATCAGTGGTTGTAGGAAAACATCCAGGGACCTTTTTGGATGGTTCGGACCAGGTATTAATATGGTCAAGAATAGTAACTCCCGTTGCATGCACATCTCCGGTGGCAGGTTGTATGGAGTAAGAAAGACTGGCCACAATGAATATTGTCTCCCTGACATTCCGAACGGACTAAATCCATCTGTGCATAATCCGAGATACACATTCCGGATATTGCTAGCGAAATCTGGATGTACTTTGTTGAAATGTTTCCAGGCTCTTGCATCTGATGGATGAGTCATCTCACCATCCGTCTGAGTATGCTCGGCATGCCATCTCATCTTTCCAGCAGTCTGCTCTGATTGATACAATCTTTTCAATCTGTCTGTAATTGGTAGGTACCACATCCTTTGGTATGGTACCCTATTACGTCCCCGTCCTTGCGGCTTGAATCGTGGCTTCTTGCAGAATCGACATTCTTCTAGCTTCTCATCATCTCCCCAATAGATCATGCAGTTGTCGATGCAAACATCTATCATCTCAGAAGGCAACCCAAGACTATAAACCAGTTTCTGAATCTCATAATAAGAATCAGCAGACACATTGTCTTCCGGCAAATACTCTTTAAACAAGTCCGCCCATTCGTTCATGCAACTTTCAGGTAGATTGTGATCAGTTTTAATATTCATCATTCTAGCAGCTAACGACAATTTAGAGAGACCTTCTCTACAACCACTGTAAAGTGGTTGATTCGCCGCGTTTAACATTTCGTAAAACTTTTTTGCATCTATATTAGGTTCTTCATCTCCATCATGAGCTACGAATGCATCAGCTACCATATCATGAACCCTATCATAATCTACCATCTCCTCTTGCTGGTAACTATGTTCATTATGCAAATGATGATCAACCGGTTCTTTTTCCTGAAAATTGCTATTACTACTACTAGCTTCATTCTGATCATAATTAAAACCTTCTCCATGTTGAAACCAGATATAGTAATTTGCCGTGAAACCTCTATTTATTAAATGCTTCCAAACATTTTCACGGTTTGCCAGTTTCGAATTGTTGCATTTCCGACAAGGACAGAACATCTTACCACTTTCTTGGGCGAGCGGTGTTGAATCTGCTTGATGCATAAATGTCTCCAGACCCGCAAGGTATTCTTTCGTCACTCTCCCGTTAGCATCTCTATGCATATACATCCACTTCCGCAACTCGTAAATATTCCGGAGCCAGCCATTTTTTTTTCTTTCACGTTTTTTTGTTGTTGGTGTGTTTAAAATGATGTTTAAACATCCATATTTATAGGAAAATTCGAATCTGGTAGTTGTAATTTTGCTATGAATTTACGACGAAAATTAATTAGGTGGGCAAAAAAAACGTGTAACACCTATAAAGTTGGTGGATTCAAAAATTTCCTCGCTAAATACACGTAAACTATTCCCTCGTAAATACCACGCAAAGTTTACATCGTATTTACGAGGAAATAGTTTTTCCTCGTAAAATACTCGTAAAGTTACATCCACTTTACGACGAAACAGTTTTGTCGTTACGTTACGAGGAAATAACGATGACTTTAGTTTTTCACGTAAATTCGTCGTAAACTCGACGCAAATTTACGAGGATTATTTTTCCTCGTTAATTTTCGTCGTTAAGCATGTGTTTTCTTGTAGTGAATGGATACGAGCTCACGAGGTATCAACTCATTATAGCCTTCTAGGAAGGCGTTGATTTGAGGCCGAATAGCATTTACTCCTTTGTTTCATTATAAGTGTTGTTTTAGGTTTCAGCACACAGATTAAGAAAATAATTAATTTTGTACATCTTATACAATAAAGTTGGATTGTCTCTCTCCTCCTGCGTCCACGTCATCAAGGAAGGAGGGACGTTTGCCGACACGGGTTTATTAATGTACTTGGCCCAGACACACCCTTCTCCTTCTCCGCCGGTCTTCATTTTATCAGATCCGTAGATTAGCAACGACGATCTCCTTGCTCTTCTGTAACGTTTTCTTCTTCATTCAATCCTGATCATAACGTATTGCTATTAACTCTCTCCTTCAGACCCTCCCACTATGTCGATCTTAAATATCCTCTCCCGATTTCATGGCAAATTCCTAAATTGTTATACTATAAATACATATGAAGACTCTTCCAAATCACAAAGCTTCACCATCTTATTTCTTTGTATATAAACAACAGAGTTTGGATTGTTTTCTCAAAGAAATTTATAGGTACGATTCTGAGTATGGAGCATTTGATATATGAATATATGATGTCTCTCTCTCTCTCTCTCTCTCTCTCTCTCTCTCTCTCTCTCTCTCTCTCTCTCTCTCTCTCTCTCTCTCTCTCTCTCTCTCTCTCTCTCTCTCTCTCTCTTTTCATTTCGATTATTGTTACTGCTTTGATATTCCTTTGTTTTGTTTGAAGCACTGTCATATGATTATTGATATTCCTTTGTTTTGCATCTCTGGTTCTTTTTTTTTCTCTGGTTTTGTTTTGGAAGTGATATGATTATTGACTTACGTTTTGGATTGTCAGGCTTTTCACAATCGTAAAATGCACTGGCTGAGTTTGCATGGGTTGCAAGGCAAAAAAGCAAGTTGTAGCAGGAATGATGCATCATCTGACCCCGGAGTGAAGCCATGGTTGACCTTCAAAGAGTTGCAGGAATTCAAGCCCCTACCATTATTCTTTCCAATCTTGGCTGCAAAAAAAAGGTATGACTACAAATGTTACGTTATGTACTCAAGAAATAGATTAATCTTAAGAAATACTTTAATGATGAAGATTTGGTTTTATGGATCAGATGGCCATGACACTGGATACAGGGAAGTGCAATACGTTTCTTGATCATGTCAAGACCATCTAACAAAGATCTAACTCACTGTTCACTTATGAACTTCAGGAGGTTGTGCATAGTACCTTAGAACATTTGTAATGCCTCTCTCTTTAGTGTTGGCTCAACTTATAAAGTGTATTCTGTTCGTTTGCAGGCCCGTCAAAGCCACAAGAGAATTGGAGTGATACGCAAAGATACTACAACGGATAATCAACAAATAGTGGGCCTCTCTTATCCCAAATGCAGCTGTAGAAACTGTGTTACAACTTACAAGGTATCATTACAAAAGCTTCTTACATGTAGTTTCATCTTGAGATCTGACAATCATTAGTTAGGAAATGATTAGTGTCTTTTTGTTGTCTTGCAGATTTGGCATGGGTTCAAGAGATCGATGATTGAGACCATTAAAAAGGAGAAACATTATCTGTCTTATGTTAGAAGAAAACAGACACAAACCCTCTCAAAGCCAAGTCCCCTCCCCCCATGCATGTTCGTATTTTTTTTTTTTGTTTTCAAAGGAGAAAAAACACTATTGACTTCCATTTTTGTGTATATCAAATGGCAATTTGGCAAGAGACGTAATAATATTATTATCTAATATTTTGGCTAAACGTTTCCTTAGTAGTCCTAATATTGTAAGGATGTTCAAAAGAAACAAAACTTAGAAACTAAAAAAAAAAATCATAGTCCTCGATAAAACAAGATGAAAACAGTGTTTCACAAAACACAACACATCTTTATAAAATACACAAATGTCCTCACACAGCGTGTTATTTCTCAACCAGAATCATCAACGGTCGTTATGAATAAAAACATCAATAGTTTCTTAACAGATAAAGGGCGCATTTGCATAACCATCATGGCAATACAAATCTGGCTGCTGAGTAAATATTTTGGCTAAACGTTTCCTTAGTAGTCCTAATATTGTAAAGATGTTCAAAAGAAACAAAACTTAGAAACTAAAAAAAAAAATCATAGTCCTCGATAAAACAAGATGAAAACAGTGTTTCACAAAACACAACACATCTTTATAAAATACACAAATGTCCTCAAACAGCGTGTTATTTCTCAACCAGAATCATCAACGGTCGTTATGAATAAAAACATCAATAGTTTCTTAACAGATAAAGGGCGCATTTGCATAACCATCATGGCAATACAAATCTGGCTGCTGAGTAAATATTTTGGCTAAACGTTTCCTTAGTAGTCCTAATATTGTAAGGATGTTCAAAAGAAACAAAACTTAGAAACTAAAAAAAAAAATCATAGTCCTCGATAAAACAAGATGAAAACAGTGTTTCACAAAACACAACACATCTTTATAAAATACACAAATGTCCTCAAACAGCGTGTTATTTCTCAACCAGAATCATCAACGGTCGTTATGAATAAAAACATCAATAGTTTCTTAACAGATAAAGGACGCATTTGCATAACCATCATGGCAATACAAATCTGGCTGCTGAGTAAATATTTTGGCTAAACATTTCCTTAGTAGTCCTAATATTGTAAGGATGTTCAAAAGAAACAAAACTTAGAAACTAAAAAAAAAAATCATAGTCCTCGATAAAACAAGATGAAAACAGTGTTTCACAAAACACAACACATCTTTATAAAATACACAAATGTCCTCAAACAGCGTGTTATTTCTCAACCAGAATCATCAACGGTCGTTATGAATAAAAACATCAATAGTTTCTTAACAGATAAAGGGCGCATTTGCATAACCATCATGGCAATACAAATCTGGCTGCTGAGTAAACCCTTTCTTCTTCTTCAATGCCTTCCTTGCCCTTGTCATCATTTCTCTGTTCGGCAGGGAGAAAAGTTTAGAGCTTAAAATATTTGGTATCGTGCGGTTTTGATATTCTTACGTTTTGGGATTAAATATCCGGGGAGCTCTTTTCCAAATCTTAGCTTTTACCACTCATATTAGTTAGTGACAAACACTCGAGTTGCTATGACTTTGTGGTAATTATTTTCTACCTAAATCTTGACCTAACTTCAGTTTGGTCTTTCATATTTTTTATCCGTATGCTTATAAGTTATAACCTTATAGAAAGGTTGGTGATATATCTTTTTTACTTCGAGATCAGTATATATTTTTCTTTTGTATTTCTTATATAGTGTTCTAAATTTATTAATCCTCTAATAAGCAAAAAAAACGGTGGTTATCATACATAAACTAAACGATGATTTGATGTAATAATAAGAATCGTGTATTAGAAACTTTAAATGGGAAATTTTCTAGATTCAAGTGCATTATAGTTTTCAAATGAACCATTTAAAAATCCATATCAAATTTTTCATTGAGTTTCTAGAAATTTACATTATCTTACTATCACATTTCTTATAAAATTTGTAATTTTAAATGATAAACTCATGCGTACCCTTTTTCAAAAAAAAAAACTATTGTGTATCCCTAAAAATACCCTAACGGGATATACCGACAATGCAAAGTATATGCAGCTCTTTCGCGTCAAATTATGCATAAAAATAATTCATGGGTCCAGTGGAAGTTGCATTACGAATGATGTTCATTATTAATAAAAATTTATACTCTGAAACTTAGATAAAAATACAAAAAAATTGTGATAAGTATTTATAGGTTACATTTGGCTCAGGAGTTTTCGGTCTTAAAGTTTGGAAAATAATAAATTATTTAGCACAAAAAGAAATAATGAGAATTATAAAACTAAAACTTTACGACAACATTTTTAGGCATATATTATTTATTAAACATTCTATATTTAACATTTAATATATAAAAAAATTAAAAAAAAAACATAATTAATATGTACAAAAGATGAATTGAAGATAAAGAATGGTTCCATTAAATAAAAATAAATTAAAAATAAATTATAACAGTTAAATAATAGAATATCGGAGAACATGTTACTAACAAATAAAAACTAAAACACATAACAATCATCAAACTTAAAACTAAACATATACAATATTCCCGCCCGAAGGGCGGGCAAACCACTAGTTTCCTATAAAAAAACACTATTACCTATACACCTAACCATATTTCAACCAATAGAAAAATAAATTTTGCATAAAATTAATAAATTTTGCATTGAAAATCGAAAACGACACTTATTTTGTAACGAAAAAATTTTCTAAAACGATTTAACGGAGGGAGTATAAGTATGTGTCCGGCCACAAGGTCAACAACATATTCATGTTTTGTTCCTCTGTTACCCTTTCTTCCTCCAAGTTTTAGCTCATAGTCCGTCACCTTTTTCAGTAAAAAAAAAAAATTAATTCAATAAGATTTTGAATCTATTATCACACACCTCTGTCTTTTCGTAAATAATGTGTGTTTTCCTCATCTGTGTCCATGCTAAATGTGAGGTCGAGTATGTCGCTCACATCATTCTGAATGACAAGCAAAAAGGGATTAAAGATATTAACTTGAGCTATTAACCTCCTATATTATATTTGCGAAGTGATTTTGTCAGATGTCCTTTCTACAATCAATTTCACAGAACAAATATGACATGACTACTAAAATTGATGACATGTCTTATACCTTAATATGACATGGACAATTGCATTTAATGTTAATATATATTTTTGGTAAATTTTTTAAAAAATGGTAATAACTCATATATTACATTTAATGTCAATTTATATTTTTGGAATTTTTTTAAGAATATGGAAATAACTCATAAATCATCATTAAAATAAATATATTCAAATATGGCATTATAAATTTCGAAATATAATTTAATTATATATTTTTAAATTATAAATTTTTATTACTAAAATTTTCAAAAATGTATACAATTTTTTTAGAAAATGATAAAAATTTAATCGTAAAATCATTATTTTCTTATATATCTACAAATTTTATAAATATTGTTTAATTTTAATTTTTGGTAATTATGCAACTTTTATAAATTTATTTAATATATTTAATTAAAATAAATAGATATAAAAATCTATCTAAGATTATAATTTCAAATATATACATGCATATTTTTAAATATAATTTTTATGTTTAATTAAATCAAATTTATATTAAAATATTGATACGAAAAAAGAAAATTTACAATATTAATAAAATTTTATTTTAAAATATAATTTATATTTATCTGTTAAAAAATATTTTAAATTTTTTTACTGCACAGGAAGACACCTAGTAGATAACAAAAAAGAGAGTAAAATTTCTTGTGATCTGTTAGCAGGAAATGGTAGGGTAGTAAATGATATATCAAAAAGAGATGATCATCTCAAGGAAAGGAAATCAATGAATGTGCAAATATATGCAATATCATCTCAAGATCAAGTCCTGAAGAAACATATATTAACAAGGAACTGAGCAGGGGAAAGTTGTTTGATAATAATAACAGGAAAAACCAATCGCGCCGTTTCAAGCCATGTAAAGAGAAATGGTTACCGTTTTGATTTACTGTGCAATTTCGATACTCGAAAGGTTGAATGTGGGCAAACGGCACCGTTTTATCGTCTATCCTAGCAAAAAAAAACCTAAAAAAGGGGAGCAAACTGCCATTTTCTCGGTTAAAAAAAAATGCGGCGGCACAAGCGATGGCCCTTGAGACCCCTCGGCAGTGCTTTGATTCGTTCACGCTTCTTCTGCTTGTCCTCGGCGGCGGAGATAGCCACAACTCCGACGACGGAGGCTTTCCCGTTGAAACACGTGACGAGATCGAACTTCGAAAGAACGCTTAATGACCTGCGTACGCATGTGAAGGCAGCTGATTTCGTGGCGATAGACCTCGAGATGACTGGCGTGACGAGCGCTCCGTGGCGAGACTCGTTGGAGTTTGACCGCTACGACGTCAGATACCTCAAAGTGAAAGACTCGGCCGAGAAATTCGCAGTCGTTCAGTTCGGAGTCTGTCCCTTCCGATGGGATTCTCACACTCACTCATTCGTCTCTCACCCGTTAGTTAGTCTCTCTCTCTCTCTCTCTCTCCAGGTGTCTAGTGTTCATTTCTGTATGTAACTTCATTACATTGGGTTGGTTTATGGCGCAGGCACAACTTCTTCATATTTCCTCGCCAAGAGTTTCTCTGCCAGACCACATCCATTGACTTCCTTGCTAAGTATCAATTTGATTTCAACACCTGCATCCATGAAGGTGCCTTGCCTTCTTTCTCCTAGGGATTCTCACATATACTCTCTTACTCTGCCTCGAATTCTCACATTATTTGAGTAATCCCAGGAATCTCTTATTTGTCCAGACGACAAGAGGATGATGCAATCAAAATGCTATACGACGAGGAAGGTCTGGTTGAAGCAGATGATTTCAAGTTGGTGCGATTGGCTCATGTTCTTTTTGCTGAAAGGATGAAGAATAAGCTTAATGAGTGGCGGTCTGATCTCTTACACTGTCGGAATGCATCTTCTGAGTCTCCGGGGAGCTCAACTCAGAGTACTGAAACTGTGTTCTATCACATGCGTCCGGCTCTTAGTCTCAAGGGTTTCACTTCTCATCAGCTCAGAGTTATTAGATTGGTAATGCCTTTTTGTTCTCAGATTAATTTATCTTCACACTACTGTTATTTTATTTATATACTTTGGCTCTGGATTTGGCTTTTTACAGGTTTTAGGAAAGCATTTTAGAGATCTTGTCTACATACATGCGAATGATAAAAGTTCACAAGACTTTGTTGTGTACACTGATTCACAATCCGACAAGGCAAATCTCTTGGTAATATATACCATTTACACTTTTGCTGCAAAGATTTGTTACCATTTAGATACATATGTCCTTGGATCTTTACTGATGACAGTGATGGAGTGAATTCATTTGATGATAGATTGATAGCAAAGTTCAAGCTCGAGATATTATCTAGCAGTCACTGATTCTTCTGCTTAAAAGCTTACTTTGATCTCATATTATTATTGTTAAGTATTTTACAGAAGGAGGCAAAGGATGAACGAAAGGGAGTGGCGGAAAGAAAAATACAATCTGCAATCGGGTTCCGTCAAGTGATTGATCTGCTTTCTTCGGAGAAGAAGTTGATCGTCGGCCACAATTCTATCCTGGATATTGCACATGTATACAGCAAATTTGTGGGACCTCTTCCTTCCACAGCTGAGGAATTCGTGGCCTCCATTAGGGACCACTTTCCTTACATTGTTGACACCAAAATACTCGTAAACGTGAATCCAATGTTGCATCAGAGGATGAAGAAGTCCAGTACATCACTATCCTCTGCCTTCTCCTCCTTATGTCCACAAGTCGAGCTTCCTTCTCGAGGCTCTGACTCCTTCCTTCAGCAGCGTGTCAAGATTGACGTCCAAGTAGATAACGTTAGGTTTGTGTTCCTCTTCTATTCTTAGCATGGACGTTTCTATTGCATTCTGGCTAAACTTATTTCCTCTGTTTCAGGTGTTCTAAGTGGAATGCAGGAGGCAAACACGAAGCTGGCTATGATGCTTTCATGACAGGTTGCATCTTCGCACAGGCGTGTAGTCATCTAGGCTTCGACTTCAACCATCCATCAGTGAACATTGCCCAGGACGAGAAACTTGAAAAGTACATTAACCGTCTTTATCTAAGCTGGGCAAGAGGAGATATCATCGACCTTCGAGCAAGCCATAGTAATGCCGAGAACTGGCGAGTCTCAAAGTTTAAATACGAGAAGATAGTCCTCATCTGGAACTTCCCACGAAAACTCAAGGCTAGAGAGATCAAAGAATGCATCTGCAAAGCCTTTGGTTCGACTTCCGTCACTTCTGTCTACCACTTGGACGACACTGCTGTTTTCGTCTTGTTCAAGAACTCAGAACTCGTTTCAGAGTTCCTTAAGATCAAGGAGCAGCTGGAGTCAGACGATGGTCCTGTCACGGTAATTCACCCTCTCTCCAAGATCCTTGAAGGAGGGAAGACTGGCGCTGCAGACTACGAAGCCTACAAAGAGATTTGCAGCTCACATATCTCAAAGGTCCTATTCTCTGACCAAGCTGAAACAGTTGGTGTCAAATCAAGAACACGACCCGACCCAAAAGGGGAGGCAAGCCCTGAGACTGAGAGAAGAGAGAAGACTGATAAAGCATCGGATTTGATCGATGCTTTTTTGGCAAATAGAGTTAAAGTCGAAGCTGCTGGGATTAACTAACCACATTCCATTTCTTATCAAAGGCAGCGTCTTTTTTCGAAAGAAATTTTGTCAACTCAACATGAAAGTCATATATATAGTTTGATTCCAAATGTTTGTTTTATATTTTGGGCAGTTATAACTTATTAAAAAACAAACACATGAATGCAATAATTTGTGGATAGATCACGTAGTATTGTCAATACTGATCTCGACAAATAGATCGCATGGAGTCATCAGACCTTACACAACAGGACTCTCTATATCATGACCTTTCCAATCGAATGCATTTGAACAAAAACAAGATTCCAATGAGTACAAAGACAGGTTTATGATAACATGTTGTCCTGTATCTGGTAAGGGAGCCCATTACGTCATATATGACTTGTGGACAATATAGAAGACGTGTGTAAGATGTAGTAGTTATGGGAGTCTCAGAGGTCAGACACATGCATTGTTGCTTTGACTTTCTTCCGTTGAATCCAGACATAGCTTTGTCTATAAATGTAGAGTCCTTCGTAGAGCTACAAAGAATATGTTACCCTGGTGCCAACGAAATCACAGCAAGGTTTCAACAATGCTGGCTTGATGAATCTGAAACCTATCTTAATGTTAAAAGATGTCATTTCACTTGATGCCGAGGAACTCTAATCCGACTGCGGTTGGAGTCAACCCGTACAGAGCCAAGTACTGAGGGTCATGAAACTTGCTTAGATGTCTCATCCCGCTCTCGCAAAGAATGGTGACAATTGTGTGACCAGGACCAAGGGCTTGAGCCACCCTCACTGCCCCAACACAGTTCATGGCCGAGGAGCTTCCAACAAAGAGCCCATCTTTCTTCAGAAGAAACCTGGAAACATAATTTAAGAACCTTTACTAAACCCAGTTTTTTTTCAAAACATATATGAAGTATGAACGTTACCTCGACATCTCAACGGCTTCTTTATCAGTACCACGGAAACCGCCGTCAATTTTTGCCATGAGGAAATTCTGAGTAAGCCTATTGATCCCAATCCCTTCTGTTATTGTATCAAATGGGTTTTTCAGACGACGTCCCTCAGCTTCCTCTCTTGTGTACATCACTCCCCTTGTTACTTTGTTGTACAGACCAGACCCAGGAGGATCTATCAGGAAGCATTTAACCTTTTCATTCTTTTCCTGTTCAAAGAACAACAACTTTATGAACCTATTTTCTTTTGTTTGTTTATAACATATCATTCATGCAGCTGTGATTAAGTACATACCTGAAGGAACCTTGAAACGCCAGCTAAAGTACCGCCTGTTCCCGCGGCAGCCACAAAGGCATCGATGTTACCATGAGTCTGTTGCCATATCTCAGGGCCAGTACCTTCATAATGAGCCCTATAATTTGCCAAGTTTTCAAATTGATCTGCAAAGAAGCCACCTGTAACTGACTCCGAGGATAAGGAAGGCTCTTTCTCTTCCTCAGCTGTGCAACCATTAGTTTTTCCCTGGTGTGCGATATTGATTCCGCTGGCTAGTCTTCTCTTTGATGATGCTAAGTCATTTGCTTCGTCAGCACGTCGCCTAGCAATGTTGACAAAGTGATCTTTGTGAGTAATAGACACTGGCCTCACCCTCTCAACGGTAGCTCCAAGGGCTTCAATTATTTGAGACTAAAACCAAGTCAAAAACGATACAAAAGTAAGTATATATGTATAAAGGCACAGAAGAGAGAGAGTGAGTATGATCATGAAACCTTTTCAATAGCAGCATCATCAGGTATAACAACATGACACTGACACCCATAAGCCGGAGCAACTGTGGCAAGGCTAATGGCAGTACTCCCAGCACTACCTTCAGTTACGATTCCGCCCGGAAATAGCTTACCAGATTCCAAAGCCTAAACAACAAAAAAAAAAAAAAAAAAAAACCATGTTCTTAGAAAGTCGAAGTTCTTGGACCAGCTTCTTAACCATTGCAACCAAGCTGATGATTTCAATCACCGACATTACTAATAGATGAAACCTCAAGAGAGTATACATACCTCTTCAATGATTTTGACGGCAACTCTGTCTTTAACGCTACCTCCTGGATTCAAAAACTCGCACTTGCCAAGAATCTGAACATAACAAAATAGAATCAAAGTTAATGTCTTTTTTTTTTTCTTCTACTCATAAATGCTAATTAGTAAAGAAAATCGAGAAAAAACCTCACACCCAGTAGCCTCGGAGAGGCTATTGATACGAATGAGAGGAGTATTGCCAATGGCATCTACGAGTCCGTTTCTCGTACTCAGCTTCTCTTTCTTCGTCTTCGTCTTCGTCTTCTTCTTCTTCTTAGAGGAGGAGCAAGATTCTAACTTATCCGAGAATCGGAAGAAGCCCAAGTAGCAGTAAGAAAGCATCACCATCGTCGCCGCTGCGACAACAGCGCCCGTTATCTTAAGAGGCGCCATTGAAGCAGATTTTTTTCAAAGCTTTCTCGCCGTGTTTGTATATGTTATATTAGGTCGTCGGCGAAGCTAGCTAACAAACACTTTTTCTCTCCGTTTTTATTTTTAACCCCTAATTCCTCATTTAATTACAGCCACAGAACAAATGTTTTCAAACGATCAGATATATCCTTTTCAAACATTGTAGTAATTTTTAAAGATCAAGATAATTTCCCTTTTAATATCCCTTACCCTTAGTACATTTGTTGTTAACGATCTAAATATACACTAATTAAATTGTTTTATGTACACTTTAAAAGTTTTTGTTTATTCAAATTGATGTGAAAAATAAAAATGGGTGGCATGGACAAAAATATCGGAGCTGAGATAAACCGACATCCAAACAGTGAATAAATGAATGTATAATTTCTTGTTTCCAAAAAGACCTTTTCTCCGATCAATTTCAAAACCCCAGCCATGAAAGAGGAGGGTTCGGAGAAATCGAAAATGGCTTCTTCTTCTTCTTCTTTTATTGCTCTCTGATCCCGCCTTGTGCTGAGAGGGTTACTTGAGCTTATTATGTATATATCATCATGTATAGATTGGTTCAATTGAGTCTGTACAGTTTGGTATAGTTAGTCTCCGGTTAAGGCTTCTGGTTAGTCACATTGAGCCTGTATATAAACCAGCACACTTGTACATTTCATAATTAATGTGAATGAGTTTATTTACTGATATGGTATTAGAGCGAAGATAAGCTCGTTCTCTAACAACCTCATCATCGTCTTCCTCCGTTCATCACTCTTTCACCGTCATCCTCATCGGATTTCTCACCAGAATCCTCATTTCACCATCATCTTTCCTCCGTCTTGCTTCTCATCTCAGTTTTCTTGTGCAATTTCGGCCTCTTCTCGCGATTTCTCGTCGTCGTTCAGCTGATTTTGATTTCAATGGGGAAATGGAATTGCAAGTCGAAATATCGTCGTTCTTCGCCGGATCTACCGGAATATGATTCTCCGATGCCACACGACATGCCTTCTGGCTCGAGTCCGTCGCATCTTGCATCTGGAGCTCCAGATCGTGTCGATTCAGCTTGATCCATCTCTGTTACCTTCGTCGATCGTTTTGAGGTATCAAACTCTCCTGTAACATTCATTCGCTGTATCATCTTCATAACTCCGATCATCCAGGCCTTACTTTAGTTACGGATCTGCTTGATGGTAGCAATTACGGTGTTTGGATTATAGCTATGACTACTAGTCTAGAAGCTAAGAACAAGATAGGTTTTGTGGATGGATCAATCATTAAACATCCCGATGATGATCCTTATTTTAAGATATGGAATCGTGTGAATAGTATGATCAAATCATGGCTGTTGAATAGTGTGACGAAGCAACTCTACACAAGCATTCTCTACTTCAAAAATGCTAGTGACATTTGGAAGGATCTTCATACAAGGTTTCACAAATCAAACCTTCCAAGACTCTACAAGCTTCGTCACCAACTCCATTCATTTCGTCAAGGCAGCTTGGATCTTTCTACATATCATACGAAGACTCAGTCCCTATGGGAGGAACTCTCAAACATTCAGATTACCAATCAAACAGTTGAAGATCTCCTAGTTGAAAGAGAGACAAACCGCATCATCGACTTTCTCATGGAACTTAATGATAACTACGAGAATATCAGGAGTCGCATATTGATGAAAAAAGTTCTTCCGTCTTTCTCTGAGGTCCACAATTTGTTGGATCAAGAAGACAGACAGAAAGAAGCTCGATCTCAGAGTTCATCTGACTTGACCACTGCAACTTTTCAAGTCTCTCACGACACTGGTCAAGGATATTCAAAAGCACCTCTGAACTCTCCTGCTGGTCAGTATGCTGGTTATCAAAGAAAGGATCGGCCATATTGTACATTTTTCCATCGACCAGGTCATGTGATTGACAAATGTTACAAGAAACATGGATATCTAAATAACATGAAGCCGAATCAACGTTCTGACAAATTTGTGGCTTCTGTTTCTGCTAATTTTGCGATCTCCGATTCTTCACCAGCTACTGAATTGGTCTCTGAGGATCTTTCTCCTGTTCAGATTCAACAACTTGTTTCCTTCCTTAGCAGCAAACTTCAGACTCCTAGCGTTCATCCCACACCAGCAGTTCACTCAGTTTCAGCTTCCATACCTTCTTCTTCCACCGTTTGCCCAATTTCCAGTAATTTTCGTCCCTCTATCTTTTGTTCTTTCACCGGAATTGATAGGCCTTATGTCTACTCGTCAAGTGATAACATTCATGTTCTTAATGCTTGGGTTATAAACTCGGGAGCAACTAAGTATATTTCCCATCAAAAATCCTCCTTCATTTCCTTTAAATCTTTACCTCATACTACTGTTTCTCTTCCAAACGGAGTTCTGGTTAGCATTGTTGGAATAGGTGATATCGAGTTGGGTAGCAATCTAATTCTCTCAAATTTCCCCTATATTCCTCAATTTAAGTTCAATCTCTTAAGTGTTAGCTGTCTCACGAAACAACTTCATTGTCGAGTTTAGTTTGATGATGTTTCTTGTGGTATTCAGGATCGTACACATGAATTAATGATTGGAATGGGTAGGGAAGTCGCAAACCTTTATTTTCTGGATATAGATTCTATTTCTTCACAAGGTACTTTACCTTCTCTTGTTGTTGCTTATTTTTCAAATCTTGAAATTTGGCACAAATGTTTGGGTCAACGTTTGGGTCATCCCTCTTTGTCAAAATTGAAAACTATGCAATCTTTCTTAGGTTTGTCAAAAAATGATAATAAACTTGATTCTCATTGTAAAGTGTGTCATCTTTCAAAACATAAACATCTTCCCTTTACATCTCATCCAACCACAAGTCCAAATCCTTTTGATCTTGTCCACATTGATACATGGGGTCCATTATTTGTTCCAACTTATGACGAGTTTAGATATTTCCTCACTATAGTTGATGACTGTTCTAGAGCTACTTGGGTATATCTACGTAAGGCCAAATCAGATGTTTTAGAAGTCTTCCCTGCCTTTCTTGCTATGGTTGAAACTCAGTTTGATAGGAAAGTCAAAGGAGTTAGGTCTGACAATGCACCAGAACTCAATTTCACTTCTCTTTTCGCTTCCAAGGGCATTGTTCACTTCCTCTCTTGTCCTGAAACACCTCAGAAAAACTCGGGTGGTGGAACGCAAACACCTACATCTTTTAAACGTTGCCCGTGCTCTCCTTTTTCTGTCTCATATTCCTCTTTCTCATTGGGGTGACTGTGTTCTCACAGCAGTTCATCTTATTAACCGTCTCCCTGCTCATGTTTTAAATGATAAAAGTTCTTTCAAAGTTTTAACTGGCAAAATCCCTGATTATAATCAACTAAAAACTTTCGGTTGCCTTTGTTATGCTTCAACTTCTCCCAAGAGCATACATAAATTTGATCCCCGAGATAGAGCTTGTGTCTTTCTAGGTTATCATAATGGTATTAAAGGATACAAGCTTCTTAATCTTGAAAACAATTCAATCCATGTTTCAAGACACGTGATATTTCATGAAGAGCTCTTTCCTTTTGCTGGAACGGATCTAAATTCTGAATCTCAATCTTTTTTTCCTGATCAGTTTCCACAAGTTCCTGTGAAACATTCTGTTCCGGTCAATGAGCCTTCGTCTCATTCACCTTCTATAGAGGTTTTATCTTCTGTAGAACCTCTAAACGATGTCCCTGAACCTTCTGTTCAAACATCTCACAGGAAACAAAAACAGCATGCTTATCTCAAAGACTACTATTGTCATTCAATAGGGTCTTCAACCATTCACGAAATCTCATCTTCTCTCTCGTATGATAAAGTCTCTCCTCTTTACCTTTTCTTTTTAGTAGCCATTGACAAAGTTAAAGAACCCCAAACCTATGCTGAAGCGAAGAAACTGCTGGTTTGGGATGATCCAATGGATGACAAAATTGAGGCTCTTGAAGGGCCGGGTACTTGGACTATCTATACTTTACCTCATGATAAGATACCTATTGGCTGCAGATTGGTCTTTAAAGTCAAGTTTAATGCTGATGGGTCTATTGAGAGGTATAAAGCTCGCCTGGTAGCTAAAGGTTACACACAACAAGAAGGGGTCGATTATCATGATACTTTCTCCCCGGTTGTGAAACTCACTACGATTAAGCTCTTACTTGCCATTGCTGCTATTCGTGGGTATTCTCTTCATCAGTTAGACATCTCTAATGCATTCCTCAATGGTGATCTCGATGAAGTGATTTACATGAAGCTTCCTCCAGGGTACTCTACCAAAAAGGGGGACACTTTGCCACTCAATGCAGTGTGTAAACTTCAAAAATCCATGTATGGCCTTAAACAAGCATCTAGGCAGTGGTTTCTCAAGTTTTCCACTACTGTTACAGGTCTGGATTTTATTCAGATCATACTTGCTTCCTCAAGTTATCAGATTCTCTCTTCTTGTGTGTCATCGTTTACGTCGATTATATCTTCATTGTGAGCAACTCTGATTCCGAAGTTGATCTTCTTAAAACTCAGTTGAAGTCTTGCTTCAAGCTACGTGACCTTGGACCAATGAAGTACTTTCTTGGTTTGAAAATTGCTTGGTCTGCTGAAGGTATTCATATTTGCCAACGAAAATATGCTCTTGATCTTCTTGATGAGAGAGGTCTCCTTGGTTGCAAACCTTCAAGTATACATATGGATCCAGCTGTGAAATTGTCTAGTGAAACTGGTGGTGACTTCATTGATGCGAAAGCTTATCGTTGCCTTGTTGGACGTCTCATGTATCTTCAGATCACGCGTCCTGATATTACTTTTGCAGTCAACAAACTCAGCCAGTTTTCATCAGCACCTTGCGAGAGTCATCAAAAGGCTCTTCTCAAAGTGCTTCATTATATCAAAAGCAGTGTTGGCCAAGGTATCTTCTACTCTTCCAAGTCTGAGCTTCAAATTCAGGCTTTCGCTGATGCAGATTGGGGGTCATGTCAAGACACTCGCAAATCCACTTCTGGTTTCTTCAATTTTCTTGGTTCATCACTCATTGTTTGGAGAGTTAAGAAGCAAGGCGTTGTTGTTAAAAGCTCTGCTGAAGCAGAATATCGCAGTCTCTCTTTCGTAATTGATGATCTGATATGGCTTACAAACTTCTTTATTGAGCTGTGTATTCCTCTTGCTAAGCAGACCCTGTTGTTCTGTAACAACACTGATGAGATTCACATAGCTCATAACTTTGTGTTTCATGAGCGTACAAAGTGCCTTGAGATTGATTGTCACAGTGTACGTGAACGTCTTGTTGTGGGCTTGTTCAAGCTTCTTCATGTTCCGACTGACTTGCAGCTTGCGGATCCTTTTATGAAGCCTTTAAACCCTGCTACTTTTCACAAGTTGTTTGGTTGGGTCTTCTTAATATCTTTGTCCCATCTTGAGGGGACTATTATGTATATATCATCATGTATAGATTGGTTCAATTGAGTCTGTACAGTTTGGTATAGTTAGTCTCCGGTTAAGGCTTATGGTTAGTCACATTGAGTCTGTATATAAACCAGCACACTTGTACATTTCATAATTAATGTGAATGAGTTTATTTACTGATAGAGCTTCGATCTCCTACTCCAAGGCTATTCTTCTCTACAGAAGAAGCATCTTCGAATCCTTCATCGAAGGTCCAACAATCTCTCTTTTCTTATTTTCCACCGCCGAATCAGCTCTGTCCTCCTCTTGAGGCGCTAGGAAAGGAGCGGAAAGGTCTAAAGTATCTAAGTAACGGACCAAGGCCTTCCGAGGTTCAGCTTTTAAGACTCAACCACCATCTCTTCATACTTCCGCCATTGATGTGAGACTACTTTAGAGTCTCGCTTTCAGATCATTTCTGTCTAACCATTGTTTCTGTATGACCTTTTTTTTTTTAATCTCAAGTCAACTACTACTTGTAAAACTTCACTATGTTTTTCGGGATTCTTCTTAAGCTTCTCTGAGTTAATACTACTTTATATCTTTGCAGGAATATCAGGCACTCTTGTACTCTGCTGCCATCAAAGGTATAATATATTCCATCTCTAATTAAGCATCACATTACTTGTTTTTTTGCTTGAATTTCTGCTCAGTTCCAGCCAGAGCCATTGAAATGTATTTGGAGCTTAGGGAAGTGTGGAAGAACATGTTAAAGTATGTTCCCCCTTTTCACCCTCACACTAATATTCTGCATCTTCTTCTTTTTCACTTTTCATTTCTTATTAACTTTCTCATTTCGGCTTATAGGGCTTTACAGAACCTCTCTCGAGAAAGCTTCTTCCTGATTTGCATCCCTCAGAACAGAATGTACTCTACACTCCCGTTATCGATTTGAATGAGACCCTTATTTATACTGACTGGAAGGTAACACCCTATTCTTCAATTTGGCTACTGATTACCACCATTTGCACCATACATGTCTACGTTTTGGGGGCAAAGCAGTCCTAGTAATCTGATTTTGTTTTCTTAAGGAACACTTTATTTATTCGTTTCTGCCTTTTTTATTTACGACCAAAAAAAATATTAGCGAGAAAGAGGGTGGAGGACGTTCAAAAGACCAGGTGTTGATGCATTCTTAGAGCACCTTTCCAAATTCTATGAGATTGTCGTCTACTCTGATCAGATGGAGATGGTATTTTATTCGTCCTAGTCTTTTTGCATGTGTAATATTATCGCAATTAACACTTGTTTCTTCGCTTCTAGTACGTAGGACCGGTCTGCGAGAAGTTAGACCCAAATGGCTACATCCGTTATAAGCTAGCAAGAGGCGCTACCAAATATGGCAACGGAAATCCCCCTGCTGCAGGATCTGTCAAAGCTCAACAGAGACCCCAAGAAGATTTTGTATTTTAGGGGTAATGCTTTTGATACAAGCCTTCAGCCTGAGAATTGCGTGCCAATCAAGCCTTACAAACTCGAGTCTGATGACACGGTGCTTGTTGATCTTATACCCTTTCTTGAATGTAATTATGGTTCAAGTCTAGTCTCTTTAAGTCCTTTTATCAATGTTGGTTTGTTGGTTGATCGATCCTTTTTGTCTGTGTCTACAGATGTTGCACGTAACGGTCCAGCTGATATCAGACCGGTTCTAGCCTCCTACGAGAGGAAAGATGTTGCAAAAGAGTTCCTTGAGAGGTCCGTATGTAGGAACCTTATTTTACTACCATAGGACAACTGATATTTGTAAATAATAATAAGAACATAAATTAAAATTACAATACCAAAGTACAAGGATAAAGAAGAATTGCAAAGTCGAGATGATTAATCTCTTTCCTTAAATCTATAAACGCCCCGTAGTGTCACGGTTTCATAGCGCTCAGATTCTCAGGATACAACTGCAGCATTGTTTCTGTTTACCATCACCGAAAAACAGAATCTATCGAACCTAATTTTGTGATGTACTCTCAGACTCAAAAAATAAAAAATAAACATACCTATTCAATATGGAAGGATTTTTTCTTTTGATTGTTCATCTGAACGCCTATTCTGAACATAGAAGAAGTGGGTTTAAATAAGCTTTGTCCAAAACAATATTAACAAAACGTGTATGCATTCAATACACGAGAATGCATTGATTCATATAATTAAATTGAATCCATGACCAAATCAAATGGTAACGTTTTGCTACTAATGAAAAGATAATTATTATTTAATTAATTAATCATTAATTTGAATTTGACTCAATATTAATAAGGCAATAGACCAATAATCTATTTACCAAATCACAAATTCAATCCCAATTCTAATTCCAAAACCAAATTCTGCTTGGTTTAATCTCGGTCTAATGTGTGCACACATTTTAATTGGGTATATCTTTTCATCACTATACCATAGTATTTTTACTAGGTTTTAAACCATGTTATCACTTCTCCATATATAAACAAGAGGACTTCCACCTCATTTTTTAATGTTGGACATTTACTAGTTTTTAAACATAGTCAAATAGTCAAGCTTACGAGCTTTCCAAGTCAATGATTTAGACCAACATTTCTTATTCAAACGAACTTTGTTTTTGACACATGAATACACTATTTCAAAGTGTTTGTCAAACATTCGGTTATTCCGACGAACGTCTTCATCCGGAAACTTACCGGAAAATGATCTAAAACCATTTCGTCAAAAACGAGTTCCAACAATCCCCCACATAAATAGAAATGATTCTAAATATTAGACGACTCGACAGACTTGACTTCCTAGACAAGACTCGACCTAAAGACTTTTGAGAGTACAAACGAAAATTCCACTGCATGATGAGTTGGTAGCAGTTTTTCAGCCTTGAACCAGTCATTGTTAATAGCTATCGGATTTACTCGGCCAGGAGGTGGCCATGATGTCTTGAACCTCCCGGGCTTTGGTGTAAACCTAGACAATAGCTATAACACAACTTCATTCTCTCACAGAACTAGGTTATCTATTTTGTTCATTTTGTCCGTGAACGGTCATGGTTAATCATGAGTAGACTTGGAGAATATAGCATTTCCTTCATTCTCTTAGAAACGGCCCCATTTCATACTCATAAGGTGATTTGCCATTAGTTTTGTTTAGAGGAGTATCATGTACAACTTCATTCATATCTCAAAACAATGGACATAAATCATTAAAAGCAAATGCTTATCCTCTATTCCTTACATATAGCACTGTTTAATCATCATAGGAACTGGGTATAGACCGAAGTCTTACAGAGCTTTGGGCAGATTTAGTTTGACTTAGTTGTCTCCTTGAACCTATTTCTTGGGATCTCCAGTCAGTTAGGTAGAGTTACCGTCAAACCTCATCTTAATTCACATGTTACCCATTCCTTTAAATGATATAACAACTTGATCTCATGACACACCTTTAATAAAAGGATCATAGGGTGTCATCACAGTGAATATAATCTCTTGAGATTAGTCGTGATCAATTGTCTAGTGATATTTTGTCATCTTTTTTCAATATACAATTAAACATTATACACAAAACTCAGTGTATGACACTAGTTTTTTTTCTTTTCTTTTAAAAAAAAAATTATATTGTAATAACTATCAATAAGTTCATTTGGCCTATTGCCAACAACTTTATATGGTAAGCAAAGCTTCCCCCACATTTCTTGAGATAACTCAAAAACATGCATATTTACATTTACCATCTCTTAAGAGTTTAGAAAGTTAATCTACAACTCCTTTAGATTTAAATGAATAAAAAGCAATTTTCGAAAAATTATTATAATTTTCTTTAAAAATATATTTCAATCTTAGAAATTCACATTTTACATACAACTATTTTCATAGTTCTCTCAAGTTGATTAATAAATCCAAATTGTATGTTTTGAATTTTTCCAAACACATATTTTTCTTTTTAACAAATATACATATCATTACAAGATATTATTTGTGTCATCAAAACCACCATTCTATATGATTATTCTCAACCATATTGATTTTATAAACTACAATACACATGTCAGTTTAGTCACATTGGTCTGAAAATTCTCATTGTTTTTGCATGGTCAATCTTCTTGTAACTTGCATTTAAGCATTGATGAAATATAAGTGTTTTCGATCAATATCAACAAACATTTTATTTTTTATGGCAAATTATTTATATGTGACAGAACTCTCCCAAACTTAATTTGGGGAGTCGACTCACAAAATCAATTTCCATCCATATAACATGATCCCTTAAGAATCAAAATGTTATTTATGACTATGGTTTCACCATATTTGAAACTTGAATCATTGTTCTTTTCTCATGATGAATCACTTGATAATCAAATTAAGTTGTTCCAAAAAATCTGAAACAAGAAATCAAAAACGTTAGGCATTCTTGATAATTAAAGCAAATAATCATCTTTAACCAAGTCAAATCATTAACATATGACATATAACATTTTACTCTAATCACATTTATGAGCTATCTGATGCAATCTTGTACAAAAACGTTAGCATTGACCAAAAAATAAATGCAAAACAAATATACAAAGTAAATGCATTAAAGTCTTAACTATGCCACAAGAACATATAACGTTTACTTGTAACCTACTTTTATGAACTGGTAAAATATTTTACAAAGCACATGACAATTACTATATGTGTTGAGAAGCAAATCATTGATTTCTCAAAACGAGACAAAACAAAAGTAATTTTTGCTTAAAATAATGCCATGAAAATTCTGATGAGTCGAAACGATTACTCAAACCAAAATAATTAATCGAGTTAAACCAAATTTAACCAATAAACAAATTAAGCAGCCAAGCAATTAACCAAAGTCACAAAAGAACTATCGCTTTTTTTTACGAGACAGAAGATGCAGCAATCTATTGACACATAGCGATCAGAGACGAGGCAATAGAATCAATTAATAATATTGACTAAAGCGAATAAAGCTGATAACCAATAAACCCTGCAAAACAAACGTAAGCTCAAGAACACAATATCAAAAAAAAAACTGGCTGGATGAAGCACAGATCCATATCCTTTCGGGATTACCAAGTCACCCTTTTAGAAATATCGATCAACCTGCTCTTGTAAAATAACTTTTACAATAATCAGTCCGGTTAGTGCAAAGTAATAAAAAGATATTTTGAGTTAGGACTGATAGGACCTTATTATATCAACTACGGAGAAATGACTATCGTAAAGGATAAAATTGATAAGATTATACCAAAGATTAAGAAAAAGAAGATACAACTGCAGAGTCGAGATATTATATCTTTTCTTAACTCAAAATACGTCTCGTATTGCGACGGTTCGATAACGTAATGATTCCCAGGATGCAACTGCAAAAAATCTTCTGATTTGCGTCATTCTATCAGAAGTCTAGCGAAACTAGTTCTGTGTATACTCTTAGACTCGAAAAAGAAAAGAATAGAAGACACAAAAATAAAGAATCAAATATTCAAGTGGAAGAATTCTTTTTATTATACTTGTTCGTATGAATGTTTTCTAGAGTTAACACAAGTGCTCTTCTTATAGCTTGCAAAGATGATGCACGTTATGTAATCATAATGGAGATCAACAAACGTAACAAATCAATAATGGAAAAATTGATTTCCACAACTTATGACTTTGTACGTTTCTTCTTTTAAAGTAATAAAGAGGTTTTGACTAAATAAAAAAATCCATCAATATACTTTAATTTGGTTTACATCTTATATTTAAGTAAATACTAAAATATTTTAAGAATAAGATTTCAAAATAGATTAATTGACATAAAGTCCAATTAATCAATTAAATCAATATTCAAACCCAAATATCTAAATTGATACATTTGCTAAGTTTTTATACTTAGCCAAATTTAAAACTTTACGAACTTTTACAAACGGTGGAATAAAACTGCTTAGAAAACATTAACAAAAAATAAAAAAAGATGGCGATAATAAGCGACGGCGATGGCGATAACGAAAACCCTAACGGCGGCGATGGTGAAGGGGGCAATACGGTTCGAAGTGAGGCACAAGTTTCCATCTTGACAGAAGCAGCAGTAGATCTGGAGAGTGGGGAAGCAAGGGAGTTGTCATTGGTCCTGAATCCATCGGCTTTGGTCTTGGCGGAAGTTTCCGACTTGGTTGAAGTCGAGCAGGTTTGTTCTGGTGTTGCAGAAGCCACCATTGGTGAAGTTAGAGCCGGAGTGCAGTTGCAGAATCAAAAGAGTTCCTCGCCTTGGGTGAAGAACCAGAGGGGAGGCAGTGAGAAAGAGGCAGTTTGCGAAGTTGTTGATGGAGTTGCTACTATGGTGATTCCGGAAGAGATATTTGATGAGGCTGAACTATTGTGGAAAAGCTATGTGGTGGGTTATTTCATTGGTGATGCTCCACATGTAGGTTCAATCCATGCGACGGTCAATCGTATTTGGTCATTTTCCAAAACTGGGTCAAAGATTGATGTCCAGTTTACTGAGAAGAACACGGTTCTGTTCCGTATTGAGAATAGCTAGATGAGAACTCGGGTTTTACAGAGGAAGTATTGACATGTTGCAGATATTCCTCTAGTGGTTAATATTTGGTCTCATGAGTCAGCTCTGAACCCTCCAGACCTCTCAGTCATGCTATTATGGGTTGACTTGAAGGGTGTACCCAACAAACTCTACTCACACAAGGGATTACGGTGTCTATCTAAGGCAGTGGGGACGTTTGTTAAACTCCACCCAAACACAGAGAAATGCGTCATGCTTGATGTTGCTTGAGTCCTAGTGGAAGTTGACTTGCAGAAACCATTGGTGGAAAAGATAAGTGTTTTGTGATTGTGAAGGAAAGAAGTGTGAAGTTGTAGTAATGTTTCCTTGGCTGCCACCTCGTTGCACTGTATGCCGCCGGTGGGGGCACAAAAGTCAGGATTGCACGGGAAGGAATGTAACAATACTGCAAAAGCAACAAGAAGTGAAGGAGCCAGTAGAGTTTGCTACAATACCGCAAGTATCCAAGGCTGTAGGAGGAGAAGGTCACTCGATTGAAGAACTCATACAGGATTTGGAAGCCCTTACGCCTCGTTCAATCCCAGTAGAGCTGGTGAGAACCACTACTCCACCTACTGGTCAGGAGATAGATGAGGGCCAAGGGAGCAAGAGTAGAGAGGAGTCTCAAGGCATTCATCTCTCTGAACCAACCACTGAAGTGTTTCATACTAATAAGGAGAACGATGGGAAACAGACAATGGGAGGAAGAAAGTTCCAGTGATGGAAAGGAAACAGAGGGAAGATAAAGGAATAGTGATCTTGCCTTCACGCTTCAGCCCCTTACAGGGTATTGAAGAGGAGGAAGAGGAGGAGTATGAAGAGGCATGAAAGGAAATTGAAGAGGGATAGATTTATGAAAGCAAAGCAGAAGGAAAGAAGATACAGCGTACGCTTGCTACAAGTCGAGGAAAGCGTGTTGCTAATGTGTCTTCACATAAGCAGTTGTGGGGGAAAACAGCTCGAGCTAAGGACCTGATGTTAGCTGGCAAGCAGGGTACATCAAAAAAATCTTCCGGTAGGAAGTTATGACGTCTCTCTTTGCTTGGAACATGCGTGGTTTTAACATGACACGCAAGCACAGAGCACTTAAAGAGTGGCTACAAGTGGAAAAGCCTTGGTTTGGTTGTTTGCTTGAAACGCGAGTTCAAGAATCTAATCTACATAGATGTATGATTGCAGCCATGCCAAACTGGAAAGTCCTTACGAATTATGAGTTCCACCACTTAGGAAGAATTTCGGTTTGTTGGCAAGAAAATGTGGTAGTAACGAAGCTGCATATGAGTGCTCAGGTTATCACTTGTGCCGTCCAGATACCTAGTATTGGGGAACAATTTATTTGCTCAGCCGTCTATGCTTTCAACACTGCGGCAGAGAGAGTTCAATTATGGGAGGAGCTAAGAGGGGCACGAGCTGCCTACGATAATTTGGGGTTTGCCTTGGGTTTTAATTGGAGACTTTAACGAGACTCTAGCTTCCTATGAACATTCTCGAGCGTTGGATTACCGTCATGATCAAGTGCGTATGAGACACTTTCAGGAAGCCATGACAGATTGTTCAGTGATGAACCTACCGTATACTTGAGCTTTGTTTACTTGGTGGAACAAGAGGGAAGAGGATCCAATAGGAAAGAAGCTTGACAGAGCGTTGGTTAACAGAGAATGGTTGATGCGATACCCATAATCTTCTGCTCACTTTGCTGCTGGGGGAGTATCGGATCATGCCAGATGCTTGATTCGCACATCAGGAACGCTAAATGAAGCTAGGAAACCATTTCGGTTCTTCAACTACCTAGCTGAACACGAGGATTTCTTACCGATTATTAAAGAGGTCTGGGAATCTACGGAGGCTCTTCATCATTCCCGGTCAGCGTTATCTCTTTTTCACGGGAAGTTAAAACTCCTTAAACAACCGCTCCGAGCACTGAACTGTACGCATTACGGGGATTTACCGGCTCGAACCAAGCAAGCATATGAAGAGTTATGCGACTGTCAAAATAGAGTGCTACAGAACCCAACCCCTGGAAATCTTGCAATGGCTGCTGAGGCGGAAGAGAGATGGAACAAGCTAGCCCGTATCGAGGAGAAGTTCTATAAGCAAAAATCTTGTATCCGTTGGTTGCAAGTAGGAGATCAGAATACAAAATTCTTTCATTGCTTTGTTCAGACGCGAGCAGCTAGGAACACAATCAGAAGTCTGGTTAATGATCAAGGAGAAGTGCTCACCTCATTGTCTGACATTAAGAAAGAAGCAGTATCTTATTTTCAGACGTTCCTCCAGAGTTAAGATGCCACAACATAAGATATTTCAGTCGCTGCTTTACAGGATCTATTTACCTACCGATGCTCTAATCCAGAAGCCGCAGTGCTCATTGGTCCAGTTACAGCAGTGGAGATTCAGAAGGCTCTTCATTCTCTACCGAACGACAAGGTCTCAGGACCTGATGGGTTAACTAAGGAATTCTTTGTAGCAGTGTGGCCTATTATAGGAAGGGATTTCATTGTAGCCGTGCAGTCCTTTTTCATCTTTGGTTTCATGCCCACTGGAGTGAATGCAACCATCTTATTTCTGGTCCCTAAAACTACAACTGCTCAAACTATGAAAGACTATAAGCCTATAGCTTGCTGTAACTTCCTTTATAAGGTAATTTAAAAAATCCTAGTGAATCGACTCAAGGTTATCTTCCCTGCAGCGATAGAGGCTAACCAGTGTGCTTTCATTACGGAGAGACTGCTGCTGGAAAATTTACTGCTTGCCTCCGAACTTGTCAACAGATATCACAAGACAACTGGGAAAGGGAAATGTGCGATCAAGTTCGACATCTCGAAGGCCTTTGACACTGTGAAGTGGTCTTTCATCATCTCTGTTCTCCAAGCAATGGGATTTTCGGCTCAGTTTATACACTGGATACGTTTGTGTATTTCAACTGCAGCCTTCTCAGTCTCAGTGAATGGAAGCTTAGAAGGGTTTTTTACAAGTGCTAGGGGTATCAGACAAGGATGCTCTCTCTCACCCTATTTATATGTCATCCTCAACAATGTCATATCAAAGCTCCTAAACCAAGCAGCAGAAGCGGGGGTATTTTCTTACCACCCACAGTGCAAGGAAGTGAAGCTCACGCACTTATGCTTTGCTGATGATATCTTGGTCTTTACCAAGGGCACGACTGAATCACTTTTGGGAATATTGGAGACAATGAAACGGTTTGCAACGATGTCTAGGCTTCACATCAATGCCACCAAGTCGTCTATCTTCGCCTCTGGAAGCAATGTGAGTGATCTCCTAGATACATCAGAGGCTCTGCACATAAGGGTTGGAACGCTTCCTATCTGCTATCTAGGCATGCCTTTAACTACCAAATCTCTTACCAGCCACGACTATGAGCCACTTATCGATAAGATACGAAATCGCATGCTCTGCTGGTCCAACAAAATACTCTCCTTTGATGGTCGATTGCAGATGATTAAGTCAGTTATTTCAAGCACAATCAATTTTTGGAGTTCAGCATTTATACTCCCTGTCAAGTGTCTTGATACCATCGAAAGCATGTGTAGCGCTTTTCTTTGGTCTGGTTCACCTACTCAAACACACAAGGCGAAAGTGAGTTGGAAAGATCTTTGTTGTCCTAAGGATGAAGGTGGACTTGAGATTAGGAAACTCAGAGAATCTGCAAGAGTCTTTGCCCTGAAACTGATATGGAGGTTGTTCACACAATCAACTTCCCTCTGGGTAAGCTGGGTAAGTCACTATTTACTGAGGTACAATTCTTTTTGGGATGTAAGAGATGTTTCTAAGGGGCGTGGATATGGAGGAAATTGCTTAAGTTAACGGATGAAGCTTACCAATTTCTCTTGATAGAAGTTAAGGATGGGCGCAACTGTCACTTTTGGTTTGATAACTGGATGGGCAAGGGTCGTTTGATAGATATAACTGGAGCTGTTGGAACTACTTATTTGGGGCTTCTGAGGCATGCTAAAGTCAGTAATGCCGCTACGGAAGAGGGCTGGATCATTAGAGGGAGACGCAGCCGCCGCTATCATGATTTATATGAAAGCATTATGGTGATTGATCCCCCTAAGGCTGATAATGGTGCAAATGTAGTTTTGTGGAAGCATGGGGATGATGATTACAAGGCCAGTTTCTCAGCTGCAAGGACATGGGAACAAGTGAGATCAAAACGGAATAAGGCTGCCTGGCGCAAGGTAGTTTGGATTCCACAAGGAGTTCCTCGATACGCTTTCATTACTTGGTTAGCTGTAAAAAATAGGTTGTTTACAGGAGACAGGATGAGACAATGGAGACTGGTACAGGGATGTGAATTATGTGGAGAAAGAGATGAGATGAGAGACCATCTCTTCTTCGCATGTCCCTTCTCCTATACAGTATGGGAAAGCTTGGCTCGAAATCTTGTAGGAAGTGGGATAAATCCGGACTGGCAGTGGACGTTGCAGCGGTTGCAGAGAATGAGAGTGAAAGGAATGGATTCATGTCTAGCTAAACTCTTGTTTCAGACTACACTCTACCATATTTGGAGAGAAAGAAACGCTAGAAGACATCAGACACCGAGAGTTTCCACAGACTGTTTGCAGGGGTTCATATACAAGGCGATGAAGAACAGGATCTGCTCTCTCAAGTACAGGCCTCTCCATAAGCTGGAATGATTAATTAAAAGATGGTTTGAAGTAACAGCATAGAAGTAGACATCACATTTATAGAATAGTTTTTTCAGTTTTTAAAGGTTGTGAGTTGTACATAACATTCTTTTGATAGTTCAATAAATTTGAAATTTCATCAAAATAAAAAAAACTTTACAAACTTTTTATATCATTCACTTTAGACCTTCATTTATCATTCAAATCAACTCCGATTTTGACCAACAAACACACTAACTCATAGTGTTCACGGTGACGATTACATCGTGCCCAAATTCTGGTCATTCCGACAGACGTCTCCGTCGAAAAATCCATCGGAAAAATGGTCTACGCCACTTTATCAAAAACGAGTTCCAACACCGTAGAATATCAAAAGCTAGTCGAAGATAACTTTTTTTTCTTTGCCTATTGTATTATTGCAATAACTGTTGCTATGGTTGTCCACTAACACTACAAAAAAAGAGAGTGAATTGTATCACTTAAATTACATCACAAAAATAAATGATACTATTTTACATTTCTTATTCTTAAATGAGACAAATAATTATAATTTTAAATCAGTTATAGTAATTGATGTTGTTATTAATTATTTTAACATCACTTCAGAAAAAATGATATGATTTCTTTTAATTTGTATCATTTTAAACAAACTGATATAATTATATCAACTTAAATCAATTACATAATTGATGCATTTATAATTTTTTTGTTAACGTCGCTTATTTACGTGATACAAAATTTACATCAATTCAAATTGATGCTCATTTATGTTACTGCATTTTTAATAGAAATTTAATAAACTGATGTTATTTATCTAAATTTATATAAGTTTTTTAAACACTTTTTGAAACACCAAATTTATATAAGTTAAAACATTTTGTCGATATAAATTTATCTTTCTCAATTCATTTATTTAAATGTCCACAAGTAAGATTAGGCCTGGGCAAAATAACCGGAACCGAAGAACCGAACCGGAACCGAACCGAAATACCCGAAACCAGAACCGGACTAATACCCTCAAATACCCGAACGGTTCCTATATTTTTATATCCGAAATAACCGAACCGAACCGGAACCGAACTGAGAACCGAACCGAGAACCGAACGGGTACCAGAATATATAAAAATATTAATTATATATACATGTAACTTCACTAAATATATATTTTTAATTTAAAATTCTATTAAAAGTATCTGAAAATAGTTGAGGATAACTAAATTATTATAAAGTATCCAAACTACCCGAAAGTATCCGAAATTATCCGGATAGTTTTATCCAAAATATCCAAAGTAATCCGAAATATCCAAATTTTTTTTATCTAAATCATCCTAATTATTTGATATTTTATCCTAAATAACCGATATTTTATCCAAATTATCCGAACTACCCGAACTATCCGAACCCGAACCGGATCCAAATGAGAACCGAACTTTTTCCGGATATTTTTCGGTTCCTACATTTACTATCCGAACCGAACCGAACCCGAAACTATCCGAACCGAACCGAACCGAAAATAAGCCAAGTACTAAATGGATCCTTTAGCCCCTATCCGAACTATCCGAAACCCGAAATACCCGAACCGAACCGAACCGATACCCGAAATGCACAGGCCTAAGCAAGATGTTAAAATCTCTGAAAAGGAACAAAATACAATTACAAATCGCTTAAATGAATATCCTAAAAATCAAAAAACCAGAGATTACGAGAAGTGGTTACGATTTTTATGGCTTTAACTTTTCTTTACTCACGATGATGAATTCTGTTTCTTCTTTTTCTTTTCCAAACAATTCTGTTTCTTCTTATGCAGGAATTTAAAGAAACTTCAGGTATGCATCAGATAAATCTGACGAGATGTTTCTGAAAAAGTATTTTTTTCCCTTCTTCTTGTTTCCATTTTTTCTGAATATCACAAAATTTTAAGACTTTATGTTCATAGTAAAATGATATTTTCTATAGGATCGAGAACGTATGGAGATATAAGAAGAGACGATGGTGACTCATAATCTAAAGGAAAAGTAGAAGTGTCAAGAAATCAAGGTTGAAGGAGAATGTTTTGATGAAGATTGATGATGAAAAGAGAGAGATGGAGAACGAGAAGAAAATGAATACGAATCTTGAAGAAATTCTCATGGCTAATTCTTTTTAACTTTTTTTTTTTAATAATTCTTTTGATCTCTCAGTTCATCTTCTTCCGTCTTCTTCCTCTTACTTTGTTTTAAGTCTCTTTAAATTTTGTAATTTCTCTTTCATCGTCACATGTAATATAATGTAAAAATATTTTATTTAGTTTATCTATTTAACATCAATTTATGTACAAATTAGGGTTGGCCCGCCCTACGTGCGGATTGGTAAATATATAAAATAAATATTTTATACTAAAATTATTTGAATTTTATTTAAAATTCTTAAAATTATTTTAAATTTATAATAATAAACATATTTTTATCAAAATATCATATTGGGAAATTTAATAAATTTTGTTGGTTAAATTTGAAACTAACCGTAACATCCATTTTTTTGTTAGGATACAAATATATTAAATAAAAATAAATTCAGGAAAAAAAATTTATTTTCCTAATTTTTATTCTAAGTTGGCTATTTATTTTAGATATTTATGTGTTTTTGTTATTTTACGTATTTAGGGCTATGTTACATTTTCATCAAATTTAGTTGTTATATAGAGATATTCAGATTTTTTTTTTTTGAAAACTTTTTTGATTATTTATTGATATTTAATTGTTGTTTTCCTTGTGGATAATCGCACGTACAAAGTAAATAAGACAATATTGTAAACTAACATAAAATGTTGCAGTTTTTTTTTTTGAACTTTAAACATTTGCATAAACTGAAACAAAGATCTATAGTACTTGCTCGTTTTATTTTACATTCATAAGCTAATCAAATGCACATAAAAGACACCAGAAAGTTAAGATTTAAGTTCAAAAACAGATGTAGAAGAAAATGTTGCGATCACATAGCCATTGCATATAAAAAGAGAGCCCAATAATTATATATCTAAGATGCTGCCATGATCAAAGAGGTAACTTCATTTATGCCCTTCAATACCAAGAAAAAATGAATTCTCCATATATCATCTGTTACTACCGTGTTAGGCATGCTTAGCATTACGCGAAGACACCAACTCACGCTTCTTTGTCACTCTCTTTTTACTCTCCTTAGATTTCCCATTAGCAGATTGAAAAGCTATCCCTTCAGCTCCCCAAATAGCCTTTGACAACTAATATCACTTTTGTTGATGAGGATTCGAAGCAGAAGCTTGTTCACCCTGTCATTTTCGTAGTTGTATATTTCTTTATCATAGTCTGGAGATTCTCCTTGAACTGTCTCAAGGTAACATCAAAGCTAAGAGAACCCTTCATGGAATTATAGAGTGAGCGCCTGTCTTCTAGTGGATTCTTCCCATTGTAATCAATTATACCTTGTAGAAAAACAATTTCATCTTTCTCACCAAAAAGTCTTTTGAAATTTGATCTCATTTCTCACCTTGTTTATAGATTTTCTTGGCTCTCTTCGAACTCACGTCGGTTGAGACCTCCTCCAACCAGCCGCTTCCTCCTTGACAGTTGAACCTTATCGGAACTCCTTGGTTGATGATGATCTTCCGGCTCGGACCATATTTGTTTCTCGCCGCTTGAAGATAAGGTTGGAACCCGGTTAGCACTTACGGTGGCTGGAATAAAAATTCTCCTGAAACAGAATTGAGAAGGTTTCATAATCAAGAAGCGGAAGCTAAATGCTGATTAAAAAATCATATAGAATAGCTAGTAATGTTGACGGTAGGTCTCTATTATCAAATGCTTAAGAAAAGACTCACTTTTGAATCAAAGTAATAGCATATCAACGGACATGAGTTCATCACCGGCGCTTCCCAGAATCACCGCCGCTTCCCAAAATCACCGCAATCTAACCTCAACTGTGGAAGAACATCTACCGGATTTCATATAAGCGAGAAAAACTTTAGAGTTAGCCATTTCACAAAAAATAATTTTTTTTATCACATCACAAAAAATAAATCTATTGCGTTGTTTGAACTGATTGATAAGATGATTTCGAGTGGAGGAATACTTACCTTTTTATAGTCGCAGGTACACCACCTCGCAGAAGAAAATCTCGCATTGAAGGCTATATCATGATTAATTGAATTAATAAGAGATTTAACACGAAGATTCCATAACGTTTCGGTGGTGATAATGTTTTCGGTGGTGAAGACGAAGTTCAGAGGTCGCGATGAAACGAAGAACAATGACGAACACTGAACTTATGAAGCTGGTTTGTTCAAAATGAGGCCCAAAACAATAGCAAGCTCACAAAAAATAAACGATGACTATCTGATTAAATGAAACAGTAATTTTAGTTACCGTGACACGTGTTGGCATGTCGTTCAACGAATTTCCTAGGTGGAATCTGATGTGGCACGTCCAAGAGGGAAGAGAACCCTATTTTATATATAAAGATGTTAATACTAGTTTGAATCAATAATTACAAACGATAAAATTATTTTAATTTTAATATTAATTTAGCTTTAATAATTATAAATTATATAAATATTTAAAATCATTTATTTTAATCGATGAATATATACATCACTTTAAAAGACCGATGTAAATGTTGGTATCATTTTTTACAATCGATATATATTGGAATTATTTAGAATAAATGATGTAAATATTAAATTGTTTTTGGTATTATTTGCTAATAAAATGATGTTAATTATTTGCATCACCACTTTCGGAGTCATTTATTTAAATGAAGCAAAACTTATTTACATCATCTATAACTAATACAAATATATAAAATAAATGATGCTAAACAACCATTTTTTTGTAGTGCAAGCCCCGTCTTGTGAATATGCAGGCGAATGCAAGAACAACTATTATGGAGGCGTTAAAGGATCATAAAACATTTTATTATGTATAGTGAGAGACGATTATATCTTCGTTGATGCACACCATGAAACGGGAACAGTAGCTACTGTTCTGCGCAGTGAGATTTAGGTCAACTTCGATAGTTCGAATCCAGTCTTTTTCATCGAAAAGAGTTTATGTTCTTACCTAATTTTTGCTCATGTGACCTTTTGTCTCGGCTTTACATAGTAAACTTTTCCCAGACATGAGACAACCAAAATGAATGAAACGTGCCTTTTTATTTGATTAACGAATATAGTTTGTTAATTCTAACATGCTTTGTTTTATTCTTTTCTGATTTCAAAGGTCCTGTAGGTTAAACCAACGATTATTTTGTCACATTATACAATGTGTCAAAGGATAATTTAGTGGCAATTGACAGACAAATAGTTAAGATTATTACATTTCCCAGTTCGTTCAAATGGATTAAGTATACAATTTGGAGAAATTTCATCAAACTGACTCGTGAATATCCTACTATATAAAAGGAGCTAAATCATTGCTTCCTAAGCCTTTCCACATGTGCACAAATATTCAGGATCAACCAATATGCCAGGTCATCACGAAGTGGGCCAATTAAAAAAAACGAAATCTTCGCGGCCCAGTCCATAGCCTCATCTCGCAGCCTTTCTTGATACGGATTTTGTCACAGCCCATTAAACCCAACTCCCAGACCAATCCAGAGACGCTCTTACGGTTCGGGTTATATCGCCCCTTTCTCTGAAATCATCATCCCTAACCCGAAGCGCCGTCTCGATCTCTTTCTCGATTCTCTTCCTCTCCCCCAACTCATCCCCCATAACCCCTCCGATGAGAGTTCTGGTACTTCAATGTGCTCTCATAAATCCTCCATTCAAGATCCCTACAGACCTTCCACATCCCCTCTCCGTCTCGATGATATCTAGATCCCTATTTATACCCTTACCTCAGATCGTAAAATCCATACCCGTACCTCAGATCGTAAAATACATACCCTCATCATGGCGACAACGGCGAAAACGACTGCGATCCGCACCGGCAAAGCTTCTCCTCCTCACCTCTTCCGACATGTTTCACCAGGGCCAGACGATTCCACCTTGAAGTTTAGGCTTCTTCATTTATGGGAAGCTCGCAAGAATATCAAAGGAGGACCAGGGATCCTTCTTGGGATCGAGATGCTTATGATCGATGCGGAGGTATGTCTTTATTTTTTCATTATATTAGCGAACATTAGGTTGAGATGTTAGCGTATGTTGGAAAACAAAAATTTGATTGATTCATAAAAAACTTGATTGATTAAACTAAAAACTTGATTGATTCGTTTGAATTATATTACCGTCTCTTTGATTGGTTTTCCTTGGCCTCTTTTTGAGAAAAAAAAATTGATTGATTCGTTTGAATTATATTAGTGTATCTTCGATTGATTAGAGAGATTTGTTTCTGTTGCTTTAAACGCTTATAATTTTAATCACTCTGAAAAAAACACTTGGTTTTGCTTATCTTTTATTATATATTAGCTTATCTTTGATTGGTTTTTCTCTTTCATTATTCACTTGAGAGTGCTTTGATAGAGATCAGATTAGTATAGAACATGGCTTCGTGTAATACCAAAACTGTAAAGTTTGTTTTTGTTGGCGCTTATAATTTTATATCACTCTGGAAAAAATTGATTGATTCGTTTGAATTATATTGGCGTATCTTTCATTGATTAGAGAGATTTGTTTTCTGTTGCTCTAAACGCTTATAATTTTAATCACTCTGAAAAAAACACTTGGTTTAGCTTATCTTTGATTATCTTTTAGCTTATCTTTGAGTGGTTTTCATCTTTCATTATTCACTTGGGAGTGCTTTGATAGAGATCGGATAAATATTTGAACGCTTATAATTTTAGTTGAACGCTTTCAACTGACTCGATATTGTATCTCTGTTCTGTAGGGTACTTTGGCTCAGGGGTTCATCGGTCAGAACCGTCGCAACCAGTATGAGAAAGAGCTCCAGCGTGGGAGCATCTACACACTGACAAACTTCTATGCATCCAACAGCAAGGTGATGTACCATGTTGCTGATCAGAGGCTGGTAATTTGCATCTCACACCCTTCTGCCCTGTCAAAGGATGAAGAAGACATTGAAGGCATTTTGACAGAGCGCTTCAGGGCCCGTTCCTTTTCAGAATTTGAAGCCAACTGCGATCTCAGAGGGGATCTTCACGGTACGGTTTAAATATTTTCTTATCATGTTTAACCATTCCAATCGGTTAACTTTGTATTGCGTGTAACTGTTTGTTGTAGATGTTGTTGGCCACCTTAAGCTGGTTGATGGCCAGTCTCTCCATCAGCATCCGGTTTTGTGCACCAATGATGACTCAACTTCTCGGAAAGTGATGGTCCATTTGCAGCTTAAAGAGTAAGCTGTTGTAGTTCGACCAATACAGAAATATCATTTTCTAATTTATAATTCTTACTTAAATTAAACATCTACTCTTTGTTAACTGCAGCGGTCCAGTGATGAACGTCTATCTATGGGACGAGGCCGCTGAAAGTTTCCGCCTCAAGTTTGACTCAAGTGCAGCCACTCCAACTGTTCTATTGGTCACAACGGTCAATCCTAAGAGGCTCGATGGTAATCTCTCACACTCAATATAAGAATTCCTCATCACTCACACTCAGTTAGATAAACCTACCACTAACTGTTTCTATATTGACAGGGAAATTGTGCCTAAGTTCAATGTCCTCTTCAAGAGTGTTTTTGGATGAAGAGGTTGACCCCACCAATGAATACTTGGCCTGGTTAGTATTTTATTTTTTTAGAAACAATCTATAGCTTAGACTATTATGTGTTTAACACCTTTGATGATCGCCTGATTTAAAATTCTTTGCAAGGTTGACCACGAACCCTTCTGTAACTTCTTTGGTGAACCCTGTTGAGGTGGTCAAAGCTGAGACTCTCAAAATAGGTGAGATTGCCGCCTTCCTCAAGCGTCAGCCTGCTCAGGTAATCGCATTCCGTTATTACAATCAAACACTTTTCTCAATGTAGTTGCTGACAACGCTTAGGATGTGATTTCAGGTTGCCTACTTTGACTGCATTGCCACAATTGATGATGTCAAGCTTGGCACTGAGTGGTATTACATTGCTTGCAAGGATTGCCAGACCAAGTTAAACTGTGGGCCGACAACATTACTTTGTCCAAAATGCGGGAATGAAAATGCTACTGCAGTAGCCAAGTAAGTTTCTCCTCTCAAATATGTTTTCAAGCGACAATGTATATACTAATCATTTGGTTTTTAACCATCTATCGGGTGGAGCTGTCTGTCTATGATAATGATGAGCAGTGCACGTTCATCATTCTCGGAGATGCTGGGAAAGATCTCACAGGCAGGAAAGCAACAGAGTTGATCGACGCTTATGTTCAGGTAATTGTTGTTCTAATGATAAATGATAATTTCCATAATCTTGACACTTATTTTAATCATAGAGTCTACGAAGTTGATAAATGTATTCTGTTATATTAGGAAAATGGTGGAGATGCGGCTGAGCTTGAAGTTCCACTGCCACAGTGTTTCATTGATACAATAGGCCAGACAAAGAAATTCAGGATCAAGGTGGCTCACTACAACTTCACTTCTACCCGACTGTCCTTGATCGCTACCAAGATAGTCTCACCATCAGAGTTACCACCAAAGAATCCCCCACTCAAGACGCCACCAGGAACTGAAGTGGAGAACACAGAGTTGGCTGAGAGTAGTGGTGGTGGTGCTTCAGCTATTGACGACCAGAAGAAAGCAAAGCGTACCAAGCGTAGTGGCTAGATCACATGCAGAATGGTCACTCTATCAGTGGCTGGTACAGACTGCCCAATCAGGATGATTTTCTAATAACAGTCTACTTATCTCTCTTTAATCAGTTTGTTTTTGCTTCTTGCTAAGACAATTTAGGATTGGAAACACGTTATGGTTTGGTTTTCTTATTTGAGTTATTTGGTTTTTATTCATAGCTTTGTTATGAAGTTTAAGAATGGTCAGCATTATCATATTAAAGTTGTTTGGTTTTCATTCCTAACTTATTAAAGTTGTTTGATCAGCATGCATTTTACATACGTATACGTACTTAAGAACCTAATGCATGCATGGATTGGTTTATGTCCATGCTGATATTAATTTAATTAAAGCAACTGTAATATTAGCTGCATACTGATTTGTATACGTTGTTGGAGGTTTTTTTAATTTATAAATTCATTTTTGAATTAAAACATTATTAGTATTGATATATTAATTTAATACTTTAATCCAAAACTATAATAATAACAAATATACACATTATTAGTATTGATATATTTCATCATTATAATTGTTTGCAAATGTAGATTTTCCTATTATGTAGAAGATGCTTTTTAAAAAAAACTGATGACCGCTTCAAACATCTTCGCATTATAAAATAAACAAAACTTAGCTTTCCCTTTCAAAAACTCCAAAACTCCAAATTTTAATTGAGCCGATTTTTATTAAACATGTAATCCGCGCAAAGCGCGGACACCGACCCTAGTCTATTATAAAGGTATCTGTAACATAACAACAGTCTTATCTCACCTGAAACTTGTCACTGTAAAACCAAAATAGATTTTATCACAGGTCAATAGTGTGAAATTTATTAAAACTAATAAAATGTCTTCAAACAATATACCAATAATTAGAAGATTCCAAGTTAAGAAAAGTTAATCAGAGGGATAGTACTAATTAAAAGGAGTAAGAAGTATATGATTAGATTCAGGTAACCTTGGATTTATGGAGTCTTGAAAAGTCAAAGGACGATGGCTTCACGTAAGTTTAGACAAACATGGACATACGTCACTACAAACGTCACCTTTCTTTTTCCTTTGGAACCTCCTTTCCCTTTAGACCATGATTATCGCTGCACGGTTTCGTAGGTCGATTTTTAATTTTTAAATTTTTTTTTTTTGCTGATTAAAAAAAAAAAAATTTAAAAATCGAACCAATCGTGGGCCGTCACATGTCAATGGGGCCCACAAACAGTGCAAGAATTGCACCAAAGTCGATCCTTATTTAGACACCGTTTTTAACCCAAAAGTTGAGACCCCCAACTTAAAAACCCCACTTATATCATGCGATAATCATGCCCTTAGCTTTACAAACAGAGTACAATTTCTTAATTTTTGTTTTCTCATTAATTGGCAAATTATAATCATAATATAAGTATTCTCTGTGTTGGGACAATAGAGAGCACACTGAAAATCCTAGTTACAATTTTCTCAAAACATACTAGCGCTATACTATTTTTTTCCTTTGAACTATTCATTCAAGTAGATTAGATATATAAAATACTATATAAATAACAATTTAGGAGGTTAAAAGAAAAAGCAGGTGCTACAAAAAATTATGTAACGACTGATGAGCCTTGAATGTGTAGATAAGCAGAAGAATAATATTACTAGGAATGAAGCAAGAGAAGTTACAAAACTGAAAGCGTCTTTGCTTGTCATATCAAGTTAACAAACTCTTAAAATTTAAACACAAAAACCACGCGTATGTGGTCCAGTGGCGACAATCAACCTGGAAAGTCATGGGTTCGATCCCGCTGGGAGGTAGTTGCTCTTGAGGGACCTTCAGGCCCAATATAGACACGCCTGCAGACCCGTGGCCACTGGTGGGATTTACATGGGGTGATCACCAGCCCTCCTGGAGGCCTCGGCAGGCTCCCCGGCTTGCTCCGGTGGACGGTCATTGGTCACTAGTCGGGTCCTCACGAGGTCTCGGATACCAGGGTCATCAAAAAAAAAAAAAAAAAAAAATTTAAACACAAAAACATTAAGAATACAAAACACACAGCAAAACAATATTTTATTACTCAGAAGTCGTGGCCATCTCTCCTATATAAAGCTTCTTCTCCACACAACCAACCATTCACCACTTCCCTCTTCTTCCTAAGCCCAAATATTTTAATGGCACCCTGCATCTACACGTCCAATACCCATCTATCTCAAGACGACAATTCTCGGTTCCGTTACATGAATCTCTTCCCTGATCGGCACATCACGAAAACCTCCAACTCAAACTCTCTGGACGGTGAAGATGATGATGTCTGGGTTAAGATGCTAGAAGAAGCTAAATCCGACGTTGAGCAAGAACCCATTTTGTCAAACTACTACTACTCTTCCATTACGTCGCATCGCTCGTTAGACACCGCTTTGGCGAACATTCTCTCCGTGAAGCTCAGCACTTTAACCTTACAAAGCAACACCCTCTTCGAACTCTTCATCGGCGTCTTACAAGAAAGCCCAGAGATCATGGAATCTGTGAAGCGAGACCTGTTAGCAGCAAAGGAAAGAGACCCAGCTTGCTTAAGCTACGTCCATTGCTTCCTAAGCTTCAAAGGCTTCCTCGCTTGTCAATCTCATCGCATCGCTCACAAGCTCTGGTCTCAAGACAGAAAGATCCTCGCTTTACTCATCCAAAACAGAGTTTCCGAAGCTTTCGCCGTCGATATTCACCCGGGAGCGAAGATCGGAGACCACGCGACGGGGGTGGTGATCGGAGAGACGGCGGTGGTTGGACACAACGTTTCGATTCTCCACGGCGTGACGCTGGGAGGAACAGGGAAGCAGTGCGGCGATAGGCATCCGAAGATCGGCGATGGAGTCTTGATCGGAGCCGGGAGTTGTATACTGGGGAATATTACGATCGGAGAGGGAGCTAAGGTTGGATCGGGGTCGGTGGTGCTTAAGGACGTGCCGCCGCGTACGACGGCGGTTGGAAACCCGGCGAGATTGATTGGGGGGAAGGAGAATCCGAAAACGGTAGATAAGATTCCAGGTTTGACCATGGACCAGACATCGTATTTGACCCAATGGTCTGATTATGTTATCTAAACACAACAACAAGTGTAATAATTGTCCCTTGCGCTGCGTTTTCCTCTAAAAGCTAAGATTAATCTCATTTGAGTAGTCTTAAGTTAACTCTTTAACCAATTTGCTGAAAATGAAAGTCTGAAGACTG
The DNA here is from genome assembly GCF_020379485.1 of Brassica napus. Classification (NCBI taxonomy): domain Eukaryota; kingdom Viridiplantae; phylum Streptophyta; class Magnoliopsida; order Brassicales; family Brassicaceae; genus Brassica; species Brassica napus. Next base: position 11,608,357 of record NC_063449.1, read on the forward strand.
AATAATGAATCAGTGATCATGCGGAAGTGGCAGAGGAAGAGCAGCTATCCAAAATTGGTGACCTTCATCAAAACGGGAAAAAAATAAATCTTATATAATAAAGGGGACTTGCCTCTCTCCTTACGCTGCCAACTCATCCTTTAACATGGGGCAAAAGAGGACACGTGTTTCATTCTTAATCAAGTAGGCAATATTATTTTCCCTGCGTTTTACTAGCCGGGCCAGATTTTGGTAATTGATTAAATTATAGGGCCCTTACTTTGTTTGCATACATGCCCATTAGTATGTAGGGTTTCACCGACAGTTGAGATGCAAACCAGAACAACCGTGTCTCTTGAGATCACATCGCTTCTGCATTTACATGATTCACACCATTCCTCCCACCTTCTCTTGCACTAAATCGACATCACCATCCTCCAAAATAACCGATTAAATATCAGTATGTGTGAGGGTGAGAAAGTTTAGATAGAAATCCTCCAACCGGTTGCTGCGTTTTTTTCCAGGCATCAGCAACATGCTTCATCAGACGAAACATAAACATGGTGGCAGATTTGGCAGAGGCCAATCCAAAATCTCCGCTTCGATGCACGATGATCCTATCAAAAGCTTGAGCAATGCGAGCGTTAAGGATTTTGCAGTGAGTGAATTCGTTCATCGTGGTTTCAAAAAAAGGTGTGATGTGTAAGAGAGCTGAGATATATGTTGCTAGCTTACCTATAACACAAATCCAATGGAATTGCAGTCAATTAGATTGAAACCATAAGAATATATTTTTAAAAGACTTATTAAAATCCTGAATTATGTTTTCCTTTAATCTGATTAGTTTTCTTCTGGTTAGAAGTTTATCCATCGGGTTTCAAACTCTCAGTGGATTGGCTTTCTGCAAGTTAGGATTCAAAATCATATCAAAAAGTAGACAAACAGTTTTGTTGTAAACAATCTAATTGTGTTTTGAATATCATTAGCAGAGATGATAAAAGAGTCCAGCACCAGATTGTACTCCTTACACACCAACTGGAGACAATTATTTATGGAATCACTTAAGAATCATACCAAACATCAAGATGTATTATCAAACAGGTAATGGAGCAGCAGCTCTGAAGCTGGTCATCAGTGAAAAAGAATATGATCAAATCGCACAAGCCTTATTCATCCGCCTAAGAAACTGTTAACAAAGGCCGTAAGCAACAACTCTTCAATTCTCCCATACCATCAATTCCTCTCATTAACTCTTATTATGCCACAACTAACTATTTTTCTTTTTTAGGTTCTCAGTTGCGTGGAATCAGACAAAAAAAATATGGTTCAATGGTACATCGATAACCGCATGAGAAAAATAAATATAGTTCGCAAGAGCAAGTCAAATTCGATGTCAAGAAATTTAGAGCCATCATTGAGGTAAATCTAAAATTCTCTTATAAGTTAGATCATTTCACATTATACAACACAACATATCCACCGTACAAAACTTGATATGTAAATAAGCGAATCTTATAGTGTTAGCCAGTGAGCAAGATGCCCAAGTAGAAAGAAGGAAAAAATTTCCGCAGAGGGATGTGAGGATCTCGGCTGTTGCTCCCAGTTACGTGATCAAAGTGATGTTATGAAGTTTTAGGATACATTTGTAGTTCTAACTAAAAGTCTACTCAAAACCATGTGTTATATCATTTTGAAACTATTTTATTTGATTTTGGATCTTAGTAAGTTTGACTATGTTCTTTTCCTTTTGCTAACCTCATGACTCATCATCATATCTGCTTTTTGCTAACCTCATTGCCTCTAATCCTCTGTTATTTCAGCCCGCATGTCTCAGATGATGAGGTTAAATAACTTTGACTTTCTGATTCTTACATATTTTTTTCCCTTTAGTTTATAATGATCTTTTATGCTGGTTTGGACAGGAACTAGGCCTTGCAACTCAGATAGTTCATGTGGTAATTGCTAGAAACTCTGTTGAATTTCGTACTGTTAAATTTCTCTGCTGATATGCAGCTTAAGTTATCTGCCTCTTAGGAACGTTATTGTTTGATTCCTGCAGAACATGGCCTCTAAAGATCAATCAATACTGTAGGCCATCAAAGAGCTTGATATGTTAACCCAAGTGAGTTAAAACCAGATCCACCCGTATCTCATCAATTCTATTGAGATGAAAGTTCAAATTCCTGTTTTATTTGTGGACTGTTTTAAATAGATACAATGCCAGGCCTGAATGATCCAGCTAACTTCGCATTACCTCAGCAGGTTTGCAAATACATAACAAACACTAAATAAACAATATTAGTATTCACAAATCTTATCTTAAGGCCATTTTTGTTTTGCTCAGCTTCTGAACAGATGTCTTTTCCCTGGATCAGCATCTTAAAGCACCTTCAGATCATGTATAAATCCTCACTCAATTGATGTGGATAATATCAAGTATGATTACTGTACAAAAAGGACACAATCTCTTAGTTGTAGTTCGTAGTCTGTGCTATTACTTCTTGGGGGTCTTTGACACTTTTTACAAATTTCTTGGAACTTCTGGTCAGAACACCAACTACCTTGACAAGTACTCAGAGGATGAAAGCAAGCTAGATTTTGTCGAAAGAACACTAAGATGGAGACATCTTGCTCCCACTGCCTAGCACCTCATACACTAGGTGAGAATTCATCTCCCCCTTGCAAAATATACATTTCGAACAAAGTTCCATTTTGGAGTCTATTGGTTTCATTCACTTCTTTGCAGGATGTTATCCTTTCACCAACAGACACCCTTGATTGAAACTTTGCCCTCATGTCTACTTTGTTGGGAATCAAGCAAAATATGACGACCGTTTAGTAAATGGTACAATCTTCGTGCATAGAAATTATTATATAAGTACATAGTGGGTACTGTTTTTGTTTCTTGGGTAAAAAATACTCTAAGTTTGTTGGGTGAGCTGGTCAGGTTGATATGCATTCCTAAATTCTTTGAGACCGGTGTTGCTGTTGCGGTGAGTTGAAATTTTCAACTTGAGCAGAGATCATCCTCATTGGAACTCCATTTTTTCTTTCATATCTCAAACTCACCAATCATATTGTTATTTTGGCAGGTGAACTAAGGAATCTGGAGTGTCACACTTATAGCTTTAACATTCAGTTATAAAGTTAATCACAACACTGTAAAATGTTACATCTCCAAGTCCTACCAAGCAGATGTATTTTATGCACGACAATGTAAGCATTACGATTAAACTATATTAGGCTCACTTATCAACACACATTTGTATAACGCATTCCTTGCCCTCCAAGTAAGCACTGCGTATCAAATTGACTCTTTGTCCGATTGTACATTATCACCATCCACTATCCTAGACAAATAGAACAAACTGAAAAACTATTAATGGTTGCACAAAAAAAAGAAAAATTATTAATAAACAGCAAAACAATTTAATCCATTGTAACAGTAAACTTAATGGAATGATTTGGAAAAAGGAATTCCAAGTCTTAATTTACAATATACATAACTCCATTTACAAACTAAAAATAAATAAAAATATGCAGCATAATAAACATGGATACAATATCATTTTGAAGACAGTGTTTAACCAATACGTCCGCAATGAAACCATAACGGATTGCAAGATTACCATATCCATGAGACAAAGCATGAATTGTTACGATTTTAAGAGGATGAAAGAATTTGTTATCTTCATTCAAACAAGATAATCACAAAACAAACACATGCATTACATGTTTTTCTTTTGGAACATCGACTTTACTTTATGTTTTTAAGGTCAAGTATATTTACTTAGTACAACTATCAGCTATTTATTCTATTTTTATTGAATATATCAATGAAAACCAATTACATTATTCTTTTTTTTTTTACTTAAACAACTTCAAAACAAAATAAAACACTACAATCACTAACCATTATCAAATGAAACAAAAAAAAAAACAAATTTGAACTCATTAGAGAATAAAACATATGAACCCGGCGCGTAGCGCCGGAATACCACTAGTACATTAATAAAACAAAAAAATTTACTAATTGAATAAATAAAAAAAAATAAAAAATTTTGTTCATTTTGTTCTTCATCAAAAATGGAGATTTTTTTTTTTTTTTATAAATTCATTTTTTCATAGAATTAAAAGAAATATAGTTTATGATCCGCCTATCAATATTTTAACCAAAAATTCATTTTAATTGGTATAAAATTCGAGGAACCAACAATTCACCATAATTTTTTGCTATAATTTGGTCACTGATTACTTTACTTACACTGAGAGCTGAGTCCATTATTCAGTATCAAAGACGCTTTGCATTTTTTATCAGGTAGATAAAGACATTTTAGATAGTTACAAGACGTATAAGTTAATTAGGTTGGTCTGAGCCAATATTCTTAATGTTTAATGTATAAACTTTTACATCCATATGAACACAAAATACATATCTTGAAGCTAAAAATAGAACAATTTGTAAGACCAAAACCTATCAGAATTCATGTGGTTTTGAGTCATAAATAAACCAAACAAGCTTTAATGTAAACCCCCAATGACAAGGGGGATTCTTACTTTAAATACTGGTGTTATGGGTGGTCTGCTTCAGAGGAGTTGCACGTTTGTTCAGTTTGGTCAAGAGGTAAGCCAATGCTACTTTAGCACCTAAGGCTGAGTGACCATGTGACAAACATATAGCAGCACCACCCACAAGAACCAGACCTTTTGCTATGAGTTTCTTCGATGGCTTTCTCAATAGCTTCTTCTGTTTTGCTACTTGAGTCAATATTTCTTCACCGCGATTAGTTCCCATGGAGACTGTGACATCCACTGTCTGGCTTTCTAACTCTGATGGAACCTGTACGAACAAAACGAGGATGTCAAAAAGAAGGAAACCCGTTGCTTCATGCATATTCAGTTTCAGGACGCAACATGTCACCTTTACGATTAAGGTGAGAGCAGATAAAACGGAGCCTTGAGGTGTATGACTGATGGCAACGTAATTACGAAACGCATTGTCCATCTTACAAACGTAACTCCATATGCCTTTAGAGAAAGCGAGCTTGGCCATCTCAACATTCAACCCCGCATTTTCCTGGTGGAACATTTTGATCTCACAAGCATTTCTTCCAGGAACTGCAAAAGAGTTTAAAGGGTTTAGCATTCCCAGATTCACAATAAATCAATACATCTCGGATTACATAGATAGACGATCTATTGGAACAACACTTGATAAGTCAAATTATGGATAAACCCTAAACCACTCACCTCTCCTGATCCGCCAACCAGATCTAAAGTGACTGACACGAACATACTTCATCTGCCGCGGTACCATATCGTGATCACATTCCTAGTAAATAACACACACAAAAAAAAGAAGAAGTTAAATGCCACGCTCCATGACAGAGAGAAGGAAGTTTTATAAGTTCAATTTTACGAAAAAAAAAAAAAGAAAACCTTAGTGAAACAGTAGAAGTTGTCATTTCCGTGCCACAGCTTCCAAGCAAGGACGTACTCCCTTGATGTCAACAAGGGAAATTTTTTGAGAGTGCGACCAATCTCAATTCCGGTATGACTGTCAACCTGAAGTTGGTGATGATCAACGACAGTCTTATCCCATTGCTTCCTGTAATCATTGTCCATGTAAAAGTCCTTCAACACCTCAGCGGAGCAGTCCTCAAATACAGTCACACTTAAGTACTTCATCGGACCACCATCCTAACAAGAACAACAAAAAGAAGCAATGGGGTAAGGGTTATACTTGGCAAATCAGAAAATCCAAGTAAAAAAAAAAAAAACGAGTTAAGCTTTGTATTAATTATTACAGTTGGCTTGCAGCATTTAGCAGAGTATGAAATTCGATTGTTGGTTTTGTGAATAACATGTTCCCACATCTCAGCAGCCTCATTGCGTTCCTCCAAGTTTTGGATCAACCATTTCAAATCGTCATCAGAAACAACTCTAGGTGTCCTGCAAAGCATATAGAGGAATCCGTATCATCAAAAAAAAAAAAAAAAAAAAAAAAAAAAAGGTAGAAGGAATGAGTGTGAATGAAATCATACAGATGGCACATAATAAAAAAGGAGAAGCAAAAGCATTCTTCTATTAAATCAAGACGATGACATTTACTAATAATAATAGCTCAACGAAATTAAAACCAATCGACATTATTAGAAAGCAGCGTAGCATCTTCACTAAACCCAAAACGCTTACCAAATTAGAATAGAAAACTAATTTCGGAAGTAAGAACCTAACACAGAGAAAGAGTAAAAAAACAAAATAAAAAAAACTTTGATCAATACATACCTTGATTGGATTTGGGCATGGGAAACATAGTCGGCAATGGAGGGAGAAGGAGAAGAAAAGAATCGAAATTTGAAGATACGAAAGAGAAAGATTAAGAGAATCGAAACAGCGGTGGCCACCCAAGCTCCGTCTGTAACAGAAACATCCCGCCGGAAAAATACGCTATTCATCGTCGAATCCGCCGAGACCTCTCAAGGCTTTTTTTTTTTTTTTTTGCGCTTTGCGAAATCGACTGAACCGTACGGATTTCAATTTAGGTCATTCGTTAACTGTTGGGGTGGCGTGCGTGTACAATTCCGGCCAACTTATTACTCAAGTCATCATGTCTTGTTCCACTTGCGGCTCAACCAAGCCAACCGCTTCCTTACTCGCTCTTCCTTTTCTCCTTATGTTCCCCCTCTCGCCCCTAAGTTTTTACTTCTTCCTCTATTTGGCCCTTTCTTTTCTTTTCTAATATTTTCCCCCTTTCTCTGACCCTTACAATCTAAGGGCCTCTCAATTTTATTTTGTAAACCAATATGCTTAGTGCTATTTATAGCCTCCCCCCCCCAACCCAAAAAAAATCACTACTATTATATTGACAGGTCAGACTCTTATCTGATTTAAACCCACAAACTTAGGTAAGCCATATGTATGATATTCATTTATGAGAATTACGCATCACCAACAAAAATGGATGGTTTTTCATTTTAATTCAATTCTCTTCAAAAAAATATGTGGAAGAAATAACGTGTCAAAGAATCTTGTCTAATGGATAAGGGCCGTAAGGTAACAGCTGATTCTATATGGATTCCTTCACAATCACAATCACAATCACAATCATTATACTCCTAAATCTAATATGTGGAGAGAATCAGAAGAAACCGTAATCAATAAATGAAATATGAGTGGACAAAAGCTGAATGCTTCCATTGGTTGGTGGGAATCTTGTATATATTTTGTGTTAAATGAAACTTCAAAATAAGACAAGCTTATAAGAAACAACATGTGAGCGAGTAGTGTCTTTCATTCTTCTTTTATCTACCCAACCCAAGAGAAATATAAGACTCTAATTTGGGCCTTATTCTTTGGGCTTAATTATAAATTTTGAACAGGCCCGTTGTAATTCAAAACAAATATATGATATGAATTATTATGACTGAGAGCTGGTCAAGCTTCCATGGAAACAAAAGATTCAAGTATTATTGGCCAAAAAGGCGGAACTAATTTGACGTAAAATTATATTAATTTGTTTTTTTTTTTTTTTTTTTTTTGATAATCCAGGGGTTCCCCGCTTCGCGGGTCATTCCCCTGGGTCCGGTCAGGCAGCGGTCCACTTCACCCGGGAGGGCTTTACCTGGGCTGGATCGAACCCAGTACCGCTTTGGTGTCCAGAAGAGGCAGGGTAGTTTCCGCATGGGGGGGGGGAATCGAACCCGGATGGTGGTTGCCACCACAGGCCCGTCCTGCCACTTGGACTACCTCGTCCGGACAGAGACATTACACCACTTGGTTCCTTTGATATGATTTTAACCTTTACGAAAGGAATTGGTTAATATCTATAATAATAAAGCAGAGTTTTCTCTCACCTTAGCCCTCCACATCAGCAGGAACCTATGGGCAAAAAAGGACACGTGTCTTCTCTTTTCCGTTCAACAACATATCTTTGTTTTTATTTGGGCTCTTAATACTTGTTCTTTTGGTGGGCTATTCCTGTAAATATCCATGTATGGTCTATCTAATTGTTTTCCCCAAAAACGACCACATATGTCTCAACTCTTCCTCCGCCACTCTTCGTCTCCTAGATACTCCGACTACCGCCCTGAAACGTATTAGATCTCCTTTAATCTCAACATTAACTTCGAACCCACTTTCTCTCAATTAAACATTGTCATTATCAAATGTAATCCCTTGAAGCTCTTGAGTATAAATGTGTTTCTTCTCTGCGATGAAACCCACCTTCCCATACGATACAAACCCTGGTCGCCGGAGATGACTTACCCTCGCACGACTCCGCTCACGCTTCACCTTTGCGATGATCATTAAGCGTTGCAATAATGTCAAGTCATCAAGATCACCCACAATTCCTACTAACTCTTTTTCAATGGAAGTATCACTCTACCTTCTCGACTTCATTCCACTCACATGTATATATACACCTCCTCAAAGTGTTAGATGTATCGTTTATCTCTTCTGTTTTGCAGAGCTTCTTGGTTTTGTTCAAAAGTTATCTTCCAATCATGGCAACTTCTCAGATCCAGAATTGAAGGCCGGCCGCTGCAAACAGAGTCTTCAGACAAGACTATTTTGTTTTTGGGAAGGGTGGAATTACAAGAAAGGGAAAGGGAGTGAACGGATTGGTGTTGATATGGTTCTTATTGATCACAACCAGCACCCTCCTCTACCTAATTTTGAATTAAACGTAAGTAACAATACTAATATTTAGTGTTAGCAAGACTTTAAAGTTGTTAATTGTTGTGGATGCTTGAACTTTCTCAGGGAGGGAATGACCATATGTCTGGTGCTAGAGCAATCAAGAAAAAGCCACCTGCTTTGAACACTATTCGCCTGAACAATGGAGGCTGCACAGCTAATGTGAATGCTACAAGCCATGCACTCCCCGTGTACATCCCAATTTAGGACCCTGATTGGAACAGTGACATTGGAGAGGAGGAGTTAGTTGAAGAGGAAGGCTGAAGCGCTAAGAAGACCCGCAAAGACTAAGTGATCTATATCGGGAGTGAGTGTGAGCTGGTTTAGTGTCATAGCTATTTTGCATTTCAGACTTTGTTTTTATGTTTTCTGCATCGTGAGTAACTACATTTCCAACATATTCTGAACCTACGGTAGGTTCTTTGTTTTTTTTTTCAAGATTATCTGCATATTTGACTTTTTGTTGATCCATTTATATTAGTGAACACATATCTGAAACAATTATTTACATCATCATCTCGATTAAATCACATGATTAGTTTGCTTGGAAGATTATCTGCATATTTGACTTTGTTCAAGATACTACAAGAATCGTGAAAACAAAACTTTGAAACTTTTACAGCCTCCTTTGAACAAAAAAAAAGACAACCTCGACTTGCATTATCTAAGAAGAACAAACTAAGATTGCAACTACGAGAAAATGATTTTCCAAATGTTCATCAGCCTCTATTTTTTGTGGATTCATCTTTCCGATAATAATAGGTTTATGCACATTCACCTAACCACTTACGATTCAGATTACCTCCACTCTTACTTAAAAAATCTAATACTTTGTCAACAAGTCAGAGATAATAACGATCGGACTTTCACTCAAAAAGTTAACAAAGAGAGCAGCAAATCACATTTCTAACTGTGACAAAACAAAAGATTCAAGGAAAACAGCTGTAGCCCAAGCTTCAATACAACCTGACCAAAACTAGGCCTAACCGAAACAAGACAGCTAAAACCACATCAATTAACTTATATCACAATCAGTAAGTTGTCTAAAACCACATCGATTAACTTATATCACAATCAGTATAACATAAAACACAACAATAAAATAAACAAATAACTACGGGAAACAATCCGCGACAACTAATAATAAGCAGAAATACACGATGTTTTATAACTGGTTTGTGACAATCTATAACTTGAGCTGTGACAACTAATAATTTAGATAAAATACATAATATAATAAGCAGAAAAATCAATAAAACCCAAAATAAGAGAAATTCATTATAATATTGCTTTACATGTTTTATAAAATCCAGACCAATAAAAATAAAAATTGAATCACACGAAAAAGTTATTTGGTCAGCAAAACCAAATTAAAGAAATTAATAAGATAAAATATGGATAACCGTATTTAAAGATTAATAAATATTCAAATATACAATATAAAATAATAAACTGTAAAAATAAAACATAACTCAAAGCATATAAATTTTAAGAATAAAATTATGAAATTCATAAGAACAAAAAGTAAGAAATGACCCGTCAAACCATTGACCATCTATATCCACTTACTTTTCTAAAGATTTTATGACAAAATGTTTATCAGATGAAAACTTAAAAATTCTTCATGTAAAAAACATTCAAGAATATTATGATAAAAACAACGCTGACAGCAGCTTGCATCATCTACAAACATCAGTAGACGGTTATACCTAGGTGAGGTTATGTATACAGTCTAACAATGCTTTGAAAAGGTGAAAAATATAAGAGAAACCTACATTGATAAAATTGGTTGGACGCAAGACTATAAGCTTGGCGATCAATGATAGAGTCAATTGCATTAAGAAAATATTGCATGGAATATTAGTTAAAAACTTAAGTGTTACTTTATCATTTTACAAGCAACAAAGGTTACAATATTTGTCATCCAAACAACATCAACAAGAGATACAAAAACTGTTATTTCTATAAGCAATGATGAAATTCATCTACTTCAATTGATAAGTGGTGAGTCAATTTTTATTGCTTAACATTTGAACATTAGATCCCAATTACTTTTATGTACTTCAACAATAACAATTATTTGTAGATTTATGTTGGCCACAAATATAAAAATATTATTACTCTTTTACGATTACTTTTTGTCTAACTTTCTTTTCTCAAACATATATACTACATAAAATAAACGTTTATACAATACATTAAAAACTTAATAGTTTAACGGAGAAGCAAACAAATATCTATCAAAGAAAATTTATACACTCCAAAAGAAAAATTCTACCACACTATTATGATTTAATTCCAAAGGCACCAATAACAAACACATCACATACTTTTCAAGAAAAACAAAAAAATAACATATGTGAATAGCCCAACGGCAAACAATCCACGCGTAGCAAACACATACATGTTTTTCCATTTTAGGACATTAACTTAATCGCTAGGTGTTTGCCCGCACATGCGGGCTTAATCGTTTTACAAATATTTATTTGTTTATTTTTATTAATTCAAAAATCAGCATGATAACTTATTATTTATGTTTTCAAAAAAAGTAAATTAAACATTAAATTATATATATATGAAAAAAAAAATTAATTAAAATATATATGTTTATTATTGTGCAGAAATTTTAAAAGAAAACATTCACATATTAGAAATATTTTAGAAAATATCTTTATACAAATTTAGTTGATTAATATTTATTTATAAAAAATTTATATGTTATTTTTCTAACTTTTATAATTGAAATTTTTTTTAAGATAACAACAAAATATCTAAGAATTTTCTTATTTAAAAATTCTAATATTATTAATAAAAATTTGTTTTAATTATATATAAAACTCATTAAGGATAACATTCCCCTTGACTTTAACCACTTAATTTATTATAATTTTTTTATATATTTCTTTTAAATTTTATAATTGAAAAATATGTTTTTAGATAAAAACACAATATATAAGAATTATCTTATTCTTTTTTAAAAATTAATATTATTAATAAAATTTCGTTTTTGATTATATAATTAATTATATATAAAATTCATTAAGGGTAGTATAGATATTAACCGCTCTAACTCTGAATGTGAGAGCTCCCTTGCTAAAATTTACTTCGCAAATAATAGTATAGACTATATTTAATTTGGCGTAACTATCAGCTATTAATTATATTTTTATTGAATCGATCAATGAAAAACACTTACACTCCTGTCACTAACCACTATCAAATGAATCAAAAAATAATTTTAAACTCACTAGAGAATAAAACGTATGAACCCGGCGCGTAGCGCCGGAATACAACTAGTTATTCAATAATACTCTGATGCAAGTGGATAAATGAACTCATTTAAATAATAATACATTAGCATTTGCTGTTGTCATTCTTTACCCTTTGTCTGTAAAATTCATTTACAACACAGTTGAGGACAAGATTCATTACCAAAAAAGGTTCCTTTAGAATCACAAGTTCGATCTAGTAAAATATGCAACTTCTCCAGAGACCAGTGAAACAAAGAACTCAAATCTTGGAGGACAAAAAAAAAACCCTCAAAAGAGCCGCTAGCTCTAGTGTTAACAACTGACTGGGCGCATAAGAGAAACTAGATTCTGATTGCGCGGAGTATTTATATTTTTAGTTTATATTTTTAAGTAACTTTTTTTTATGATCTGATGATATTTTATAAAGTTTAGTTCATGTCCAAATTATTTGTTTTATTTTCGATTTGGCACCGGTTCGGTTGTGGATTTTGATTTTTAGTTCAAGAAATATAATCATTGTTCAGTTATTTATGAATTTAGGTGGTTTAGGTTTTGTTATTTTGGTTTTGTATCATTTTGAACTTTTTTGTACACAATTTTCGTGGCAAATAATTTTTTATCAGACAAATTTATATGTGATATGTATAAGTTAATACTATACATGTTTTTGAAAATATTCTTACATATTTGTTTAATAGTTTAAAATGTTTTATCATAGAAAAAATATTTTCATATATATAATTTAATAATATTTTTAATACATAAATATTAGTTTTTATAAACTTTTGAAGATAAACTCACGTTTTATACTTGTAAATTTTGTTGATCCGTATTCAAAAGAGCTTAAAGAAAAAAAACAGGAAATGCTAGAATATCAAAAGAATATTGCAACCTCGTATAAATTTATATTTTGAAGCCTTTGGAAAATTTTACGAACAAATAGCAATCAAGAAGTGTGAATTGTTGTAAGACCTCCCCACTGATGAACAGCGGGGTCCTGTAACTGACCTATACATCTGTTATTAACAAATGATTTACAACTACTTTAACCTTTTGAGGCTACTAATATGTTGCATGCATGACTTCATGTGGATCCTTTTTGTTGGAAAAACTTCCCATATGAAACAATCTGAGAAAATTTTAAGCAGTAGGTCGTTGTATCTGGAACTGCATATGTTCTTGCGAGCTTGCTCAAATAGAGTCTGCTTGTCAATCCTTGAGGAGCTCATGTCTAACTTTGGGCAACAACCCACTACAAAGCTGTATATAAGAGTTCAAACAAAATTGGTTTTCAATTTTTTTAAGTTTTCCATACTGATATAGACTCTTTACTATCCTAAAATTTTAAATACTAATAGCCATCATGAACCTTTCTTGAACAGTACCTTCACTCAATTTTTTCACCAAATCTTCTAGAGAGCCAAATTTTTTTCACTCATTTTTTACATGAACTTGCTGTAATATGTTACAAGACACACCATTAAGCACATGACAATAATTGGAAAGATATATAAAGACACTACAAACTCACGATGACAGCAGCAAGGTTCTTCCAAAAATAAGCGGTGCAAATGACTGTACATTAGTAATAAAGTCAATGACTTTCATTCTCTAGCACACAAAAAACACTCATTCTCTATTGCTTCTCGGGGAAACGTCAAGAACAAATAAAAAACTCAAAACTTTAGCTCGATTTTTTCTTCGGTTTCCTTAAACTACAATCATATATATTTGTTCTGAGCTCAAGACTGAACAGCCTTAAGCACCTCCTAAACCATCTTTCATCACTAATCAAACTCCGAATCCACTCTAAAGGAGATTCCTTATGGTAATCTCACCACAACTGATTATCAAAACCATATTTCTCTACTAACTCGACTACCTTAACAACTAAACTTCTTTAGGTCAACTTGATTGATCAAAAGACTAACTTTTCTATTTACCTATTCTGAGATCCAACCAAACACAAACCAACGAACCGAACACAATAGAGCCAAGATAAAAAAATCAAAACACCTCCACCGTTTGACTTAATTGCATTCTGCAACTTGACGACAGTGGAAGCATCTCCTTGTTCACAGCCTGATCCAGCTACTCAAGGGAATTGTTGTAATTAGTGGGTGATGCTTCTAGTTATGAATCTGTATAATCTCGACGCTATCGATGACTCCAACCTGTTGCAATCATAGTTAAGATCAGGAAGAGTAAGGTCTGGATTCTTAGGAAACCCAAAAACTCAGAAGACGTCTCCAAGCTGTCTAGGGTTTTTCTACTCTTTACAGAACAAATCGCGATTGTTGATAGATGATGATGATATGCACAAACACTGTGGTCGCCTACAATGATTTGTTGTTTTACTGTAGAAGAATTAATTGGAAATTGATCTCAAAAAAATCGTGTATGAATTAGGTTAAATCATAGAATTGTCAATATGAGGTATGTTTACATTAATCCAGTCTAATAGTCTAAGAATTAGATGATAATTGTACTTTTAATGAAAGTCATATATATCTAATCTGTTAAAGAGATATGGAGTATGTTTTTTAATATGTAGTCACAACATGTTTAATAGGTCTAAAAAAATGTGCCACGGTAATTTCAAATAGGACTCTGTTTTAATAGATTAGATACAATGGCAATGTATGATAAGACCGGGACATTTCCACGTAATGTAATGAATTATGATGACACACAACCACTGTTCGGGAACGCGCTAGACGCTAGTCGGGCGGTTGGGTTGGGCCTAGCGCCTAAAGAGAAAATCGGGGATTAATCAGAAATTATGCAGGGCATAATTTTTAGATTATTTACTATGGTATAAAACATGTAAATCTTTAATTGTATATAACATTAATACAATTTTCATGTTTAAGATTGTATAAAACACACAAATAGAATACATAAACTTAATATAGTGTAATTTTTAACAAAATTATGAATATAAATGATATCTATAAAATTTTAGATCAAATAAATAAATAAAAATATTATTAAAAAAAAAAAAGATTAGGCGCCCGCCTAGGCGGCTAGGCGGTCATTTAGGCGGTCTAGGCGAAAAAATCGGATATCCGATTTTTTAAACCGATTTGGCATAAATCGAGGCGGAAGAGTGACGCGTAGCGCCCAGACGGCCGCTTAGGCGGCTAGGCGGCCGATTTTTAGAACAGGGCACACAACTAATATAAATTATTTAAATTATTTGTTTCGATTTATTCTTTATGAGGTGGACCAACTTTGCAGATTTTGTGTGGGTGTGTTTTGTTCGTGGCCCATCTAATGATACTAGGTTTGTCTTTCATTTGCTATTTTAAGAAAAAATTACACTTAGACATATTTTACTCTTACCTCATATCACTCTAGCATATTTTCTCCATGTCAAGTACTTTCTCATATAGCAATGTCTGAATTACACTTCAAACTAAAATTCTGATCCTTTTTACTTTTTCCATATCTAATTCCTCATTACCACAATATTTGTCTAAACCCTAGACACCGTAAATCTTTCCACCACCGCAACCCAAAGCATATGTGACTCCAAATTATAATATTTCTTCAATTTTCAACCACGATTTGTTCATTCTCATCGGCGATTTTTTCATTCTGACCGGCAATTTGTTCAGTCTCACCGGCAAATTGTCAGTTCTCACTGTTGCAGCCTAAACTCTATGGTCACTCCAAGTTTCCACCTTTCTTCAATTATTTTTCCCTTTTAATCTTATTTCGAACCCTGTGTTATAGATTTACTTAGATCCATTTAATTCCTTTTCAGATGAATAGCGACGGCCGCCATCTTTCTCCTCCGATCCGACGAAGACACAATCCACGTCTTTAGGTTGGGAGAAGTGTGGTTGGGGAAGGGTGGTTGGGGAAGTGTGGTTGCTGTATGTTTTTCAACCGTCTTCTACTCCTCCACCACATTAGCCCGGCCACAACTGTGCCACACCGATTGAAACTGACCCCAACTCTCCAATAAACAGTCAATAAAACGCATGGCACTTTCAATCACAGTTTCTTCGACCAAAATTCCTCAACCCTCTCCCAATTCCCGTGACCACTCCTCACCAAACCACGTTTCACTCAGTCAACCCTCTCCCAATTCCCATGAGCACTCCTCACTTAACCACGCCTCGCTTGACCAAATCTCTCCCTTTCACGCCCGCCTTCCCTCTCTTTATCCAACCAGCCATCAGATTAATTTTTTCATCTTTTAATCTAACGATGCCAAACAAATCACACTGTTCAAGAAACCTACCAATTAATTGCAACTGAGAAAAGGGTAACTAGTTGCTATTCATTTCTGACCAGATTGCAAGTGTGTTAGAGAAGAGCATTTAGGGAAGAAGAAATACAAAAAGAAGTCAAAAAGTATACCTCTAACAAAAAATACCTAAACATGTTAAAGCCCAACACAAATTACCATTTTGTGTAACTTTCTCCTATTTTAATGGTTACTAATAATTTACCATCCACTCTTTACTTTAATTTTGTTTTAAATCATAAAAAAAAAAAGAAGAATACTGATGCAGTAGATATCATGGACATTGATCAATACTATTAAAATAGAACCTTTACTAGAATTCTACCTTTGTTTTTCTATGATATTTATAATGGCTTGAAATTCTTTATTTTTAGAATATTTTTATTTAATTAAAATCTACCAAACAATTAAGTTAGAAAATATTCCAAAAGTAACAATAAAATAATTAAATCATGTATAATATTTTTCCTCTACCATTTCATTTTCAAAACGTATCCAATAAATTTATTATCATAAAAGATATTTACATCAACTTCTTATAACAACGTATCTACTACAACTTTTTTATATTATAGTTTCTTTAGAATGTTATTGTTTTGCTGTTTGGAGTTGTCGATATAACACTAAACTAAATACTATCTATAATTTCTTTTAAAAATTAGTGAAAATTTATTAAGTTTAAAATATTTGAAAATGAAAATTTAATACATAAATTTGATATTATAAATATGTCATAAATATCATAATATGTAAATAAATATCTTAACAAACAATTTATTAATGTGCATAAAATCCTATACCTTAAATATCAATAACATTTTTTGAGTATTTGTTAAGGAAAACATATATTCCTCATCAAAATATTCAATATAATTTTTATCATTATAAACTATATCAATCTTTAAAACACTAAAATCATTTAAAAATAATGGAGGACACGTCAAATAGACAAATTATACTATTTGATTCTCATATATGTATATATAGAACTTTAGATGAAAATTTTGGAAATTCGTAACACTAACAAATTATATAGGTGAACATCTGTAAACATATTTGTTTTTAATAAAAAATTATAAATTCATGCAAATTTATCAAAATTGTTAATAAAATTAATTCCCTTGCTTTGAAAAAATCTAGTTCAGAATTAAAAACAAAACTAGTGTAGTCTGTCTCGGTTGCAATTATAACTTATCCAAGACGGATTTGTTGGTTTCATACTTTCATCAAAGCATCTTTTTTTTTCAACTCCCCAAGTTGCATATGATTGATCTTAAGAAAATACTTTAATAGTACGATTAATTAATTTAAACATCAAATCCCACCACTACTACTTGTCACAACTGTTCTAAATGGAGCGTGTGTTTTGACTGACTGCGAGACAGACATTCAGTTGGTACGTCGTGTACACGCTCCATCAAGTAGAGATGGAGACAGAACTAGTAGCAGTAGTAGTAGTAATAAAGCAGTGAAACTTATATCTCTTCCTAATCTCAGGTGTTACATCTGTATTTGCAAATATGAACAGCCATAGCCTCTGGTCCATTGATGGAGGAAACACTCCTTGTTCCTCCTCCTCTCTATCTCCACTCCATAACTTTCTCAACCTTCATCCAACTGAAACCACCACTACAAGCTTTCAGTTCAAACCATCTCGGCATTTCTCAAATGGATCGTTCTCGAGGTCTTCTGCGTTCTGCAACTTATCCTCATCTTCAAGCTCTGACACTCAGAAACATCTTGGGACCACTCTTCCCTTCCTTTCAAATCCTTCCACCGAAAGATCTCCAGCTGCTGCGAGTTTCAGTGAGGAGGATCTTCTGAGCATTCCATACGAAGAAGAAGTGGACACCTCTTTTCTTTCTCTACATGGAGATGGAGGTTTACAAGATCTTGACAACTTTTCCTTATCGGAGGAGCAAATGGCATTGCAGTTCCTGTCTGATGAGCTTCAGTTAGCCATCACAGACCGTGCCCAGACCCCAAGGCTTGATGTAACTTTTACAAGGCTTACTAATGTTTACCTCTTGGGACTGTAATAAAAGTGTGTGTTTGTCTCCTTAGCTTTTGGTTTTGATTTTTATTTCAGGAGATCTACCAAGTGACTGGGTCGAGTCCTGGTCAGAAATGTATTCCTTCAGCAATGCCTGTTTTATCACAACAGCCATCTCCAGGAGGAACAGAAGCAGTTAACCAAAAACCAAGAATGAGATGGAGTCCTGAGCTCCATGACTGTTTTCTTGAGGCCGTGAAGAAGCTTGATGGCCCTGAGAGTATGTTAAAGCATCTTTCTTATTTATATATATACATATATATTTTATAATAAGGCGTTGCTTTCTTATATAATAATATGGCAGAGGCAACCCCAAAGGCTGTAATGAAGATGATGAGTGTTGAAGGTTTGACAATCTATCAAGTGAAAAGCCACTTGCAGGTACCAACCAATTCAAACACAGTTGTATCTGACAGTTTTCTTGTACTAATAATACACAAACACAGAATTGGCTGAATTGTCTTTTAATTTGATGCAGAAATATAGAATAGCCAAGCACATGCCAGAGAGAAAGGAAGGTAAAGCTATACCAACTTCTTTACTTGTTACTTACATATGGTCGTGTTAGACACTTTGTTTATTGGTTATTATTCTCTCCATTGTTTGTTTTGCAGAGAAGAAGAGTGGTGGTAATCCAGAAGAGAAGAAACCAGCTTCCAATACCAATGGTGAAGCAAACGGTAGAAAGAAAGGGTGAGACCTTGCTCAATTCTTGGTTTCTTGGATAATATAATATACTTCCCAACTCATTGTCCTTCAAAAAGATATTATGTGTGTTTTCTTGATGGGGCAGAGCCATACAGTTAACGGAGGCTCTCAGAATGCAGATGGAGGTACAGAAACAGTTGCATCAACAGCTCGAGGTATAACACATTTTTCATTCAAGCAAGCTCTCAACCGAATCCAATTAATACTATTGTACATTGGTGAGTGAGCAGGTACAGAGATCGCTTCAACTACGTATAGAAGAGCACGCTAAATACTTGGAGAAGATCTTGGATGAACAGCGCAAATCCACTTCCAAACAAGACGACGAATGTGAAACTTCCCTAAAACGTCCAAGGCTTGAAAACTGAACATCCCACGAGCTAGTAAAATTAAGCCTCTCAGATTTGTATTATTTTGATGTAAATATGTGTTCTCTGGTAGATAGCTCTCAAGTCTCAACTGTTGGTGTTTACTACAAGTAAAGAATATGGTATTAATAGGGCCAAATTCCTATCGTTATTCACAAAAGAATCAAATTAACAAATGAACCATTAGAATCCGAACCTTTCCATTGTCCAGATGCTGTTGAGAATCCAGCAATCATGTTTTGAGTCAGGAAGTGTGGGTGGGAGGGCTTCAGCAGCCCTTTTCGGGCATCATCTCCATTACACCAGCTCTACGCCTTTTTTCTAACTGCTGATGCTGTCTAACTAATAGCCGCTCTGTTAGAGAAAATAGTACCCCCAAGAGTTAGCTATAATATAATAACCAAGTGGTTTAATAAGTGTTAAAACTCTTATCTATCTGCATTTGGGGACAATGCATTGGGAACTTCTACAGGAGCGGGCATGGATTCTGTGATGACTCTCCAAAGTTTCATACACCTGAGCCAATCTCCAGGAGCGATCTTACAATCTACAATAATATGTGAGCAACACCTTCATCCAGCGACACCCTTCATATTGGCACAGTGCAAAGCCGCTTAGAGTTATTACGTGTACAAGCAGTTACCATTATCAACAAACCCAACTTTAATTGTTACTCGTTTCTAGCAGCTACACAAACAACACAATCCACATATAGGTAAATGGCCTGATCAGACAATACCTTGTAGGAAAAGCTCAAGGAAACGTTCCTTTTATTTCTACTACTTTGTCAACCGATGCCACAACTCTGACCGCAAATGATTCGGCGCCAGGGACCTGATATATCAGTAATGAAGGTAGATAGATGGTAATCATAATATGCTTGCTCCAAATTTGTTCAAAAGACCCTAAAACACTCAGACATACTAATAGAGGAAGCAGCATGCGAAAGAGGACGCTGTCAAACTAGACATGCATCGCTAGTGGTAATGAACGCTCTATATTTCCTGAAAAACGAAGTTTTTAGAAATTTATTTTTTATAGTATTTTTTGTTATTTTAGAAAAGGATATGTATTTATAGATTTTGTGTAGACAACTACAGTAAAATTAGTCTTATACAGTATATTTTATATTAAAAAATAATTTAATTTATATGCATATAATATTAAGGCTTATGTTTTTAAACTAATTGCGATTAAAAAATGGTCTCTTTCATACGTTTAATTGATGTTAAAAATTACAACAAGTAAATATTATTCATAGTTTATTCAGTTTACATCACTATGTCAATTCTCTTCATATTTATATAATTCTATATAAATTATATGATGAAAGTTGAGGAAGTCCCATTAAATATATAATCGCAAATGTTGTTGCATTTCGTATTATCATTGATGTTTGAGATAACGTTTTTAGTTATATTATAATACATTTTAAAATAAAATAAAACTGGAGACTAATGATATAAATTGAACCTTTTCATTCCTAACAAAAAAAAAATTGAACCTTTTCATTTTTTATATATTTGAAAGTCTTAAAACAGTTAGTTTCATATATATATAGTTGTTATTCTATAAATTTAATATATTGGATGATATTACTATACATGAAACAATCTAAGATAATAGTATTACTATTCATATTAATTAGTTACTATAAATCATATTGTTTTGGTTGTCTGGCTACTAATATTAATTGGCTTGTATTAATTTTTCTTTTAATTCAAAATAATAAAGAATAAAAAATCATCATTCAATCAAATTAAAACAAAAATTTTGAATTTTACCTATGAATCACAAGTAAGCAAAAATATCTAATGTAATTTATCCTTTAATACTCCCTCCTTCCAAAAAGATATATTTTTTAATATTTTCACACATATTAAGAAAACACATCAAACTACCATAATAAATATATCATTTTCTGTAATTTTCAATTTTCAATAATTTTTTACCAATATTAATTCAATAAAGTCAATTAATTTTCTTGAAGTTTACATTTTTTTCATAGAAAACACAAAAAATACATTTTTGTGAAACAATTTTTTTTTTCTTAAAAATCTATCTTAATGGAAGGGAGGGAGTATACAGCAGGAAGACAGTTTTGGAAGATTTAAGGGAGAATTGCCAAGTGTAACTCAAAACTTGGAGTCAAACCCAAAACAATACCCCAACTTGGGTCAAACGCAAAAGTAACCTAAAAGGCTATTGAAATTACAACTATCCCCTTGTGACCAAACAAAAAAACGGAATTTTTTTTACGTTTCTACCCCTCGCAAGTCGTCTGTTTAGACGACTTGAAAATAAGTCGTCCAGACGACTTAACTGAAAGTCGTCTGGACAGTTAGTCTTAAACATAATTTAAAAATTTTGTAAAAAATATTTTGATAAGTGAAAAATGGGAATTATGTAATTAACATATGTCTTAGGAGGTATAAATTAAGATATAACAAATTTCAATTGTTTTCAGCATAGATGAGTGAAAGTAGTGAGTCATGATATTCTTTAGTTTATGTTTCATCAACATATGTTGTAGTATTGTATGTGTTCTTAGGGTTAGATTTTGGAAAGCATTAAAACCGTTTTTGAAAATTTTTAAAATTACTTATGCGTGTTCATTTCTGTGTATAGTAAACACTATTTAAGTATAATTTGATTTTATAACGTGGTTAGTTAGTTAATCTAGTCATTTTAGTTTAGGGGTTCATTTTAGGGTCTAGGACGACTTAATATTTTGTCGTCTGAAAACAGACGACTAAATATTAAGTCGTCTGTTGTACATTATCAGCCAGAATAAGTCGTCTAAACCGGACCAAACCTTAAAGTTTACCAATGTACTTTTAAAGCTAACCGGATTATTTACCCAATATATAAGGTGATTTTTTTTTTTTTTCATTTTTCGCGAAATTCAGAAACCCTAACAGTTCTCTCTCAAAACCCTAACAGTTCTCTCTCAAAGGCGATTTCGAATTCCCACGATTTCCGAACAAACCATCGTTCTCAACGTCGGCTATCTATCTCACTTCATTCTCACCGTTGTCGCCGCAGCTTCTTCTAACCCTAGCGCCGCCGATTCCTCTAAACCCTAGCGCCGCCGATTCCTCTAAACCCTAGCGCCGCCGCTTCCACTATTTCCGAACAAACCGTCGCCCTCGCCACCGTGGTCACCAACGTTCTCACCGCCGCTTCCTCTAAACACTAGCGCCGCCGCTTCTTCTAAACCCTAGCGCCGCCGCTTCTTCTCTGTAAACCTTAGCGCCGTTTCTCTGTAAACCCTAACGCCGCTAAGTCATCAATCTCGAGGAAAAGATGAACATAAAACGTTGTCTCTATCAATTTACTCATTCTCACCGTTTCACGTTTATTTTTTCAGATCTATAACCGCAATGACGAGTACTCCAACTCCTTCTGCGACTGGAAGACTTGTAAGTAATTTAAGTCGTCCGGCTTTGTCTTCCAACTGGACGACTTAGTAGATGACTTAAATATAAGTCGTCCATTTGGAAGACTTTCCAGACGACTTAATTATAAGTCGTCTACTAAGTCGTCTGGACTTATATTGTTGTCTTTGATTATTTTGCAGACAAAAAGGATGGATATTCCAGAACTCCCCCGTAGGTTATACACATCAGGGGAAGAGCCAGAAGCCCACAATAGCATTTCGTATCATACGGATAACAGCAAGTTGCATACTGCTCTTAGGAAAGCTCTTACTGATGACGAATTTGAAGAGCTCAAGGAGTCGAGTTTGGGAGTTTTCATCAAGTTCAAGGAGCAGGGATTTGGTTGGGCTTCAAGGCTGGTTCACTACATGCTCAGTTTCAAGCTGGACATTAAGAAGAAGTATGAGATGTGGTCTCTCGTTGGTCCAGAACCTTTGAGGTTTTCACTGTTAGAGTTTGAAAACCTCACTGGTCTAAACTGCGAGTACATCGAGGACCTTGAGACACCAAAATGTGACGTTACCCCAGAGATGGTTTCTTTCTGGGGGATGCTGGGAGTTCATCTGGAAGCTGGGCCAACTACTGATCAGATAATAGCAGCACTGAAGAGATGCGGGGATTGGTCCAGGGAAGATCGCAAGCGGCTCGCGTACCTCTCCATCTTCACTGGATTCATTGAAGGGAGAAAGTTTTCAACCGCTACACGATCTACTCTGGCAAGGCTAGTGATGGATTTAGAACGGTTTGAGAATTATCCATGGGGGAGAGTCGCGTTTAAGGTGCTGATGGACTCTTTGTGGAACAAAGAAATTGCTGGCTGTTACACCGTGGATGGGTTTATACAAGTTCTTCAAGTCTGGACGTACACAGCTATGCCGGAATTGGGTGCTAGTATTGGTGGTCCCAGAGCAGACAGTCCGTCTCCACCGATACTGGCTTACGAGGGCAGCAGAGGCCGCAGATCAATGAAAGCTGCTATCTTGAGTCAGGTATTTACTTCAATCCAAAGACTGCGCAGACGACTGGAAGTCGTCTGGAAGGTCGTCCAGCTTGACGACTTATCGGACGACTTATAATAAGTCGTCTGGAAAGTCTTCCCAGCTGGACGACTTATCGGACGACTTAATTTAGTCGTCTGGAAAGTCTTCCATCTGGACGACTTATTAGACGACTTATAATAAGGCGTCTGGAAAGTCTTCCCAGCTGGACGACTTATCGGACGACTTAATTAAGTCGTCTGGAAAGTCTTCCATCTGGACGACTTATTAGACGACTTATTATAAGTCGTCTGGAAGGTCTTCCATCTGGACGACTTATTAGACGACTTATAATAAGGCGTCTGGAAAGTCTTCCCAGCTGGACGACTTATCGGACGACTTAATTAAGTCGTCTGGAAAGTCTTCCATCTGGACGACTTATTAGACGACTTATTATAAGTCGTCTGGAAGGTCTTCCAGCTGGACGACTTAGTAGACGACTTATAATTAAGTCGTCTATTTAGTATTTTTTTCAAATATCTAACTCGATTCTTCTATTTACTGCAGACCCGCGTGATCAACTTTGTTGAGAAGGACATTAGTGAAATGTGGCCAAAATGGGACTCTGAGGTTGAGGACCTGCCCGCGGAGAACATCATTAAAGTCATGTATGAGCGGAGACCGTGGAAGTGGACCATGGATTGCTGGGAAGTCACTGGTACTAAGGTCAATACAAAACCTAAGGTTGTGACTCCATCGAAGAAGGCCAAAGAGATGGTTGTGTTGGAGGAGGAGGAGGAGGAGGAAGACAATCCAAGACCTCGGAAGAAAGCTCGTAAAGAGGCTCCTGAAGAGGCTAGAGAAGAGGCTAGAGAAGAGGCTAGAGGGGTGACCAGAGAGGAGTTGGAAATTATGTTCAAGGGCGTAGCTGAGGCTATGAAAAAAGGGTTTAATAAGTGCATGAGGGAGTTTAGGAAGTTGTCTGATAGATTGGAAGCTGTGGAGAAGAAGGTTGGTGTCACCAATCAGGCTACCCCTCCACCTCTAACCAATCAGGCTACCCCTCAAGATAAACAGCCTACCCCTCTTGCCAAAGAAACCGGGGGTAGAAACAAACAGGCTACCCCTCATGCCAATGAAACCGTGGTTAGTAACCAGCCTCCTCCTCATCAAACCAAACAGCAGCCTCCTCCTCCTCAAAAGAAACAGCAGCAGCCTCCTCCTCTTCAAAAGAAACAGCCTCCTCCTCAAAAGAAACAGCCTCCTCAAATCAAATATGTTAGTATCAAATCCAGGGTTAACTAGTTGTCCAGACGACTGTAAAAGTTGTCTGGACGACTAGTTGACCCTGGACGACTTAAACGTAAGTTGTCTGGACGACTAGTTGACCACGGAAGACTTAATTTTAAGTCGTCCAGGGTCAACTAGTCGTCCAGACAACTTTTATTTAAGTCGTCCAGGGTCAACTAGTCGTCCAGACAACTTTTATTTAAGTCGTCCAGGGTTAACTTGTGTGCAACTTTTATTGCAGAGATGGTTGCCGGAGGATACAGCAACCGAGGCGAACTCGGTAAATAAAGCAGATGGTGTCACCTCCAAAGAGATTGTTGCTGTCACTTCCACCGATCACCAACCGAGCCTCGCTTCCACAGATCAACAACCGAGCCTCGCTTCCACCGAGCCAAGCGATCCAGTTTCACAACCGAGCCTGGTTGTATTGGACAAGCGTGCAAAGAGTAAACGAGCGAAGAAACCTGCTCCTACTGTGAGATCTCCTTATATGGCAGAGAAAAAAAAAGATAAAGTGGCAGCCTATAATCCATTTCCGCCAGTAAACAAAGAAAAGTTGAAGGAACTCGCTGATTGGTTGAAAACTGATCCGTAAGTGATTGCTTTACCCATAATAGCTTGATTTAGTCGTCCAAAACTGATTGCTTTTTTGTTTGCAGTCATTATTTAACTAAGATCGAGGACAAACCACGTACATCACCAACAAGGTGGTACCACTTCCTCCGGACAGCCAGAGGATGGCTGGAAGACTGCGTAAGTCTTCTGCACACGATTTAAGTCGTCTACAAAGTCGTCCAAGTAGACTACTTTCCAGACGACTTAAAGATAAATCGTCTGGAAAGTCGTCTACTTGGACGACCACGTAGACGACTTAAATATAAGTCGTCTTCGTCTGGTAACTTCTAACTTGTTATATTTAATATGCAGCATATAGATGCTTGGATTAATGTGCTAAGGCAGAGGTATCAGGAGAACCCACAAGCTTTCAGGAGCGAGCGAATGTGCTTCCTGGATCACAACTTTTCTCAGTCTTGGAGAGAGCAGTATCAGCTCTTCAAAACATCGGAACCTGATCACAAAGGTTTAGGAAGAGTTCTACCTGGTGGGGCGTCGTATTTTTATGACGGATCAATACCTTCATTTTGCCAATCAAACAAGAAGTGGGGGGAGGACATTGATGATATCTATGCGCCAGTGAACTTGGACGACAAGCATTGGGTTGCTATTTGGATATCGATCCCTAAGAGGCACATAGTCGTCTGGGACAGCATACCTTCATCTAGTGTACCAGACGCATGGGATGCGATAATGGAGCCTTTTCTCCAGATGGTCCCTTATCTGCTTGTTGAGTGCGCAGCCACCGACGAAATGCGGGTCAAATACGGGTTGGAGCCATACACATATGAGAGACCGCTGAAAGGTGTACCCACGGCCAACAATGGTGATTGTGGCGTGTACACTGTAAAGTACATTGAATGTCATGCGCTCGGGGGCTCCTTTGACCCTAAAGACTTTGCTAGGTGCAACGCGAAGAAAATGAGGGATAATATGGCGGTGGATATATGGAAGGAGCTTGTTGATCAGCATCTGAAAGAAAATGTGGATGGTGATAAGTTCGTGGGCATGTATGATTAGATTTGTATTTGAACATGATTTTTTAACATGATTTTTGTATTTGAACATGATTTTTTAACATGATTTTTGTATTTGAACATGATTTTTTAACATGATTTTTGTATTTGAACATGATATAAGTTGTCTGGAAGAAATAAGTCGTCTGGAAGGTTTTCCAACTGGACGACTTACAAATAAGTCGTCTGGAAGGTTTTCCAACTGGACGACTTACAAATAAGTCGTCTAGAAGGTTTGGACGACTTATTATAAGTCGTCTGGAAGGTTTTCCAACTGGACGACTTACAAATAAGTCGTCTAGAAGGTTTGGACGACTTATTATAAGTCGTCTGGAAGGTTTTCCAACTGGACGACTTACAAATAAGTCGTCTAGAAGGTTTGGACGACTTGAAGGGATAGTAGAAGGTAGTCTAAAAATAAAATACACTTGAAGGGATAGTAGAAGGTCGTCTAAAAATAAAATACACTGGACGACTTAGTAGAAGGTCGTCTAAAAATAAAATACACTGGACGACTTAGTAGAAGGTCGTCTAAAAATAAAATACACTGGACGACTAAAAATTTAGTCGTCTGGACGGGTAATCAAGACTGGACGACTTAAATTTAGGTCGTCTGGACAACTAGTCAACTGGTTGTGTACATTGTGGTTTCGTATGGCCAGTTTCCTTGCAGTTTGAGCATCTCCGTGCCCTGTGTTTCTTCCTGGGTTTGTGTCCTCTCATCCTAGATAGCTCCAACCAAGATTGCCATCTTGATTTCTTCGGTCTCCCCCGACCACGCTTTAGTTCTGGAGGAAAGCATTCTCGTTCCTCAATATGTTGTGACACGATAGGATATATATTCTCTGAGTATCCTGCATACAGATAATTCTTTGAGTACAGTGGACATACAAGTGTGGAGATATGCAAACCAGCATGTATTCCAGCAGCTATAGCATGAGAGCAAGGTATTTTCTCCACTCCATAGACACCACAATCACACTTTGCATGTTCCAAATCAACCACACAGTCCATTTTGCCACCTTTGACAAAGAAATGCCATCCATCAATTGGTTCGACCGTCATCGTACCCGCTATCTCTTCTCGAACAGCAAGCAAGTATTCAACACCCCCGCTATGTTCAGTTGTGAGACTCAAAGCATCTTGTCTCCTTTTCCAATACCATTTTCCTAACTTCTGCCTTATGAACTCCAGCAGGAACGTAATCGGAAATCCTCTTGCTCGCTTCAGTGCGGAATTAATAGATTCAGCAATGTTGCTTGTTTTTATGTTGAACCTGTTCCCCTTACAATAAACCCTTGACCATAGCCTGACGTCGGCTTTCTCCAAATACGTTGCAAGTTCCGGGTTTGCACTCCGTATCTCAGCCATGTACCGGTCAAAATCGTAAACCGTGTGAGCATAAGCAGCCCCTTT
The DNA here is from genome assembly GCF_020379485.1 of Brassica napus. Lineage (NCBI taxonomy): Eukaryota > Viridiplantae > Streptophyta > Magnoliopsida > Brassicales > Brassicaceae > Brassica > Brassica napus. The sequence continues at coordinate 11,636,428 of NC_063449.1, forward strand.
CACCAAGTACATGAGATGTTTCCCTTTAAACTTTTTGACAATGTTATCTTGAAGGTGATAATAACATATTCCTCGGGTTGCCCAAGGAAACACCTTATCACACGCACTTTTAATGGCCTTGTGCCGGTCGGAGACTATCACCAGAGGCTTGTCATGAGATATACAACTAGCCAATTTTGTGAAAAACCATTCCCAAGAAGGTATATCTTCCTCATCCACGATCCCAAAAGCCAATGGGAATATCTGAAAATTGCCATCTTGTGCGGCTGCAACTAACATAGTTCCTCCATACTTTCCACTTAGGTGAGTTCCATCCACCACAATGACCCTTCTCTGATACTTAAAACCTTTGATAGAAGCTCCAAAAGAGAGAAATAGATACTTAAATCTTTTCATAGAATCAAGTTCTATCGCCGTGATAGAATCAGGATTTGCAATGGAGATTTGCTCGAGATATGATGCCAGACGCGAATACCCTTCTTCTGCTGATCCTCTCACCAATCTTTGTGCATATAACAGTGCTCTGTATGAAGTGGTGTAATCAAGCGCCATGCCAAACATGTTCCTCATTGCATCAGTGATATGCTGCGGAGTTATCCCATCAATGATTCCAACACGATCAATGAAAAGACTACCTACATACTTCGGAGTACAGTGTCTCCGCTGAGCGATTCGGTCTCCCGCTGAGCATAAATGTTTTTCCACATACTTTGTTACCCAAAACGTGTTTGTCCCATGTTTGACACTCGCTCTGACCTTCCATCCACAATAGCTAACCGGACATGTTGCCACAACGAGAGTTTTCGTTGATTTGTATAATCTGAAAGAAAACTTACCCCTCACTGCTGCCAACCGCAGCTCTGAAAGCAGTGCACCCTTGCTAACAAAACTCTGGTTGACATAGATACTGGTACCATTCGATTTTCCTCCTTCAATAGCATTTGTCTTAGCATATGTCTTTTGGATTTCTTCAAAACAAATATTATCATCATCTTCCTCGTCCTCATCTGGAACCTTTCCATAAAGACTGTAATCCCCACCATTCTGATCCGTTTCACCAACAATAGAATTATCAGCATCCTCCTCCCCATTTTCCTCCTCCTCATTATCACCAACATCTTCAAAACATTCATCAGCTTCATCATCATCACCAACATCTTCTTCCCATTCACCAGCTTCATCATCATCACCAACATCTTCTTCCCATTCACCAGCTTCATCATTATCACCAACATCTTTTTCCCATTCACCAGCTTCATCAATATCCCTTTTCTCTGAAACCGTTTCGACCTTGCTGCGGCTTGATACACAAAGACATACTCTATGGGTTTTGAGTATCTCCAGCAAGTTTCGAACTTGTCTATCACTTGTAACATGAATGGGAAGACTGCCTGGAGCCATCATCATTTCTGCTGGTAATGAGTAGCTAATCTCCACACTCACTGTTCTCATGTCCAGGTTATAATCTTCTTGAGCCATTGCAACAAGTTCAGCATGTGTTGAATCTTCATTCAATAAAAACAATCTTGCTCCTTTGAGATCATCAACCACAAAATCCCAACGGAAATCTCTCAACAACCATTCTCCATACACTGCATGTAACTGAAAAATCATCTGCAAATATTCAAAATAAAACACATTAGTAAACATAGAGAAAATGAAGAAGTTCAATAAACATTGCCGCAGACGACTTAGCATTAAGTCGTCCAGAAGACTTAAAGGTAAGTCGTCTAAAGAGGTCACTTTTGCAATTGAAAATTAAAAGGGACGACTTAATTCTAAGTCGTCCGGCTTTGTTTGTTAAAAAAAAAACTTCAGACGACTTATATATAAGTCGTCTACGAGAAACGGGCTAGTTTTGCATTTGACCGAATCGTGTCAGATCTTTGACTATTTCTGGACGACTTATAATTCAGTCGTCTCTGGGAAAGTTAAAATTTCAATATTTTATGAAAACTTGACGACTTACGTGTAAGTCGTCCTAGGTTAGTTTTGTAATTGAAAAATAAAACTTCATAATTTAACTTTAACCAGACGACTTAATATAAAGTCGTCCCTCCAGAAGACTTAATTTAAAGTCGTCCGGGGAAAGCAAAGTCGTCCAGAATTTTTCCCAATTTTCTGGTCAAACCTTGCTTATCCCGGACGACCTTAAATTAAGTCGTTTAGCTGGACGACTTTCATCTAAGTCGTCTGGAGAAAGTTAAATTTCAAGTTTTATTTTTCAATTACAAAACTAACCTAGGACGACTTACACGTAAGTCGTCAAGTTTTCATAAAATATTGAAATTTTAACTTTCCCAGAGACGACTGAATTATAAGTCGTCCAGAAATAGTCAAAGATCTGACACGATTCGGTCAAATGCAAAACTAGCCCGTTTCTCGTAGACGACGTATATATAAGTCGTCTGGAGTGTTTTTTTTTAACAAACAAAGCTGGACGACTTAATTTAAGTCGTCCGTTTGACCAGAAGACTCATCAGTAAGTCTTCTACATACAGATGACTTACTAGTAAGTCTTCTACGCGAACAGATCTTGAAAAAAAATTCAAATTCGTACCTTAAACTAGGTGAGATGACTTCGTTTGCACACAGGGTCTTCTCCAACCACCCAGAACCTCAAACGAAAGCAACCGTAAGTCAAAACGAAAGAAATATGGCTCTGTCAACCATAGCCCATATTTTGAATCAAAAGCTTGAGTTTTTTGGATGAATATAGAGAGAAAGTGAAAGAAATGTTGTTTTTAGTTCATAACAATTGAAACAGAGAGAGTGTAAAGAGATTTACGTGCATTAAAGGGCAATAAAAGCTCCAAACAGTTCGTACAAGGTTGTTGCCACTATTCATTGCAGTGGCAATATTGTAAATACTTGAAGAAGATGAGGTTGAGACAGTAAAGAAGCCATTTTTGAAAAAAAAAAAAAAAATGTTAATGGCATTTTCGTAGATAAAATGCAGGTGTGGGGTTAAAATCTCAAAAAAAAAAGGAGTCAAAAGAAAAGGTTAGTTTTCTGTTTGACTCCAAGTTTTGAGTCACTTTTGCAAAAAGCCCAAGATTTAAATATCAGCCAATACAATATAGTCATTGAGCGTTAAATGACTCCAGAAAAAAAATGAGAATATTGAATGATAATAAAGAGGAAAAATTGGAAATATGCAACAAAAAAACTAGTATATTATCCCTATGCCATAATATGAACTAGAAGTTGTCCACTTAGCATAATTTTTTATGTAAACTCAATTAAGTCTCTAATCTAAGCCTAAAACGTTTTTTTTTTAAAATTAATTGTTAAAAAAAGTTAAAAGTAAAAAAAAAAACATATGGTAAATAAACAAAAGGAGATAATCCCAAATCGTGACTTAGAACCCTAATTTCGTCTTCTCCTTTGGCGATAGAGAACAAAAGACGATTTCACACTACAAGAAAACATAACCTTAACGAGGGCGGTTTTCCTCGTTATTTCGTCGTAAAAGAGGCTTTACGACGAAATAGCGAGGAAGCGCGTTTGCTCGTTACTCGTCCATCGTAACACATATTTCCTCGCTAATTCGTCGTAACTTAGCGAGGAATATATTTCGTCGTAAAGACGAAGTAGGGCGATTCGTCGTAAAGACCACGTCAATATTCCACGCAAGGACGTCGCTACAATTCCTCGTAAATACCTCGAAATGAGTTCCTCGTAACCTACACGTAAATACCTTGAAAGAGTTTCCTCGCAAAATACACGTAACAACCACGAAACGATTTCCTCGTTAAATACTCGTAAACTTTTCCTCGTTATTTCCTCGCAAATGTTTCCTCGTAAAATATTCGTTAATTGTTTCTCGTCATTTCCTCGTAAGGTTTCCACGTAAAGAGGTCGTACATTAGCTACGAATTTACTTCGTTTTTATTATTTTTACAGAATTTAAAAATATAATTAAAAAATAATTAAAATTATTTAATTTAATAATAAATTAAAATTTAAAATAAAAATAAATCAATATGAAAATATTTTATATATAAATAAGTTTTGAATTTATATAATACAACAACCAAAAAAAAAAACTAAGGGTCGTTCATCGCCCGGTAGAATTCATCACTCCTCCTCGTAACATCCGCCCCGTTATGTACGTCGGATGACTCGCCTTGAATGGGATGTTGTTGTCGCATGTTCCTCAACATGGACTCCCATTCCGGATTTGTGGCCGCAATAACGTCCAAGAAACCCTCGACTCCACCCATACGAGATTTTGTCGCGGTCAACTCGTTACGCAGCTGAGCAGACTCTCTACGCAGCTCAGTGACTTCATCATCCCGTCGCTGACCATAAGACGATGTCGCTCTCGGAACATCGTTGACGGAACCAATACCCAACGTCCGTCCCTTTTTTTTAGGGACAACCTTAAAAACAAAAAATAAATATTGTAAGTAAAAATTTAAAGTTAAATTAAATGAATAATAAAAAATTAATTTTTTTGAAAATTTACCTCCTCGTAAATCTTATCCACGTCAAGTGTGGATAAGGTGACGGGTAATCCGTCGGTAGACTGCTGGGTCAGCTGAGTCTGGCGGTCTTCAACCCGAGCAACTACGTCGTTGTAGATTTGCTTGGACTTGCCATCTACAAATACGCCCGCCTTGTTCTTGTGGGTCCTCTCGTAAAGTTCCATAAGAGACGGGAGATGTCCCGTCTATTTGGCCTAAAAAACAGTTAAGAAAGTTAGAATAAATTAATATATATATTAAAAAATTATTTAATAAAATATTTAATTACCATTTCCAAACGGACACCGGCGTGGGGTTTTTGGCCCGTAGTGTGAAGCATCGGCCCGTTCCCGTGCTCATCGACCGTGTTACGGGAGTTAGAGCAAGCCTGGGCGATTCTAATGGAATCAGGAAGGCGCCAATAACGGATGAGGCCATCCCACACATCCGTGGTGAGCTCAGCGGGTTTGCCACGCTCATACCCCTTCACGATCCAGTCACCCTTCCAGTTGGAGACCGTGTCCAACAAGCGAACTTTCGCCTTCGCGTTAAACTTCTTCCTCACCCTCTCAGTGATCCCCAAGGCCCAAGTATATTTTTTCTGTTGGAAAAATAAATTAACAATTAGTTTTTTAGAAAGTATATATATAAATCATGAAAAAATTAAAGTATATATAATTAATTAATAGAAACTTACAGCGTAAATTTTGAACCACGTCTTTCTGACGTAGTGAGGCGTCTTACTCCAGTTTGGATGTGGCATGGAGAAGTAACCCTTGATCGTGTCGGTTACGTCCGATGCAAGACATCCGTCAACCCCCCACCTGGAAAATACAAATTTAAAATATAAATTATTTTTTAATGTTATAAAAGAAATTTAAACGAATTAAAAAAAAATTAAGGCAACATACCACAAAGTTCCGTCCGGGCGGTCTGGGTCGATGACTGGTAAACCTTCTCTGCCTGGCAGACTGAGAATGTCCTCTACAGTGTACTGCGAGTAAGGAGCACTCGGAGGCACCATCAAATCAGGATGAATATCGGCGGCCATCGGAGGTGCCATCGGAGGAGGCACAGGAGGAGGCATCGGAGGAGGCACATGAGGAGCCGATGGTGCAGTAGAAGAAGTAGACCCAGAGACTCTCTGAGTGTACTGAGTCTCGGGGACAGTCTCCTGGCCCGAAGAACTGGGAGCAGAAGAAGAGGCCGGGTCTAAACGACTACCCGGCTCACCGAAGATCTCTCTGTAATGGGCAGTAAGTCTTCCTTTTCGAACCTGGGAAAAAAATGAAAATTTTAAAATTAACATCAACAATATATTTCCCAACATTATCCACATAATCAACACTAAACAACATAAAATCCGCAAACCTATCTAAATTCCCTATACTAACCACCTAATCTATCATAAACTAACCAAATTAGAGAAGAATCAGAGAGGCTTACCATTGCTACGAAATGGAGAGGAAGTAGAGAGGAAGTAGAGAGGAAAGAAAGAGTGAGCGCTCGGGTGTATATATAAGATTACATATCGTCGCAAATTCCTCGTAAGTTTACGACGAAATAGCGAGCAGTTACAAAGGCCCGTCTTTTTTTTTACGAGGAAATTGCGAGGAGTCACAAAGGCCCGTGTTTTTTTATACGAGGTATTAACGACGATTTACCTTACGAGGAATTAACGAGGCTTGCTTTCCTATAAATATACCCACAACTCTCACTCTCAAACCACACACAAACTCCCAAATCACACCTTATCTCAAATCACAATCCTCAAAAAAATCCTATTCAAATTATAAATATTTGAAAAAAATAGGAAAAGGAGAAGATATTAGAATTCATGTGGGCGAGACTTACGTATTATAATTCCTGGAAGTCTTGCCACATGTTAATCTGGTATTTCTCTCCTTTTCCTTTTTTTTTTCAAGTTTGTACACTCGGAGATATTTACGACGATTTGTACTTACGTGGAATTAACAGGTTTATGTATAAATCCGTTTACGTGGTCTTTACGACGATTTCTGCTTACGTGGAATTAACGAGTGTTTTGTTTAAATCATTTTACGTGGTAGTTACGACGATTTCATCCTACGAGGACTTTACGACGATTTGTGCTTACGTGGAATTAACGAGTGTTATGTTTAAATCCCTAGAATCCGAAACCCGAAACCCGAAACCCGAAACCCAAACCCGAAACCCCAAACCCCAACCCCCAAACCCGAAACCCGAAACCCAACCCCCCATCTTTAATTTTCTACTTCATATATTCCAAATCCCATATTTAATTTTAAGTTTCGTCGTTATTTTTAACGAGTGTTATGGTTAAATCCCTAGAACCCGAAACCCGAAACCCGAAACCCGAAACCCGAAACCCGAAATCCGAAATCCAAAACCCGAAACCCCAAACCCCGAACACCTAAACCCGAAACCCCAAACCCGAAACCAAAAACCCGAAACCCGAAATCCAAAACCCGGAACCCCAAAACCCCAAACCCCAAACCCCAAACCCGAAACCCGAAACCCGAAACCCCAAACCCCAAACCTCAACATTGTATATAAAAATTATTTTATATATTATATGTTTTTTTATATATTATAAAATAATATATATATATATATATATATATATATATATTGGATAGTAAAAAAGTCAATAACTATTACGTATATAATTAAATACGTAAATAAATTTTATTAATCCAAACAATCATTTTTCTATTTTTTATTTTATATAATTAAATTTACATAATATATACATAGATAAATAATATATTTTTAATATTGATATATAGTTAAATGATGCGTTCTATTTATTTGTATTTTTTATAACAAAAAATTTAAATCGCTGATAACAAATTTTCATTGTGCAATATTTTTGAAAGTTGTAGGAACTTATAATTTTTTTATAAAAATTCAATGCAAATTTTAAATTTTAAATATTAAGTTATCAGTATAGTATTTGTTTAAAGATTTTATCAAAAAAAAATTGTTCAAAAACAAGTTTCAAAATTAAAATATTTATGTATTTTCTATGGTATATAGTTTAATTAAAAGATATTAATATATATGAAACTTTCTACTTACATGATTTTGTAATAATTTGTATCTTGTTGTAAAAAAATAAATCATGGATCATAAAAGTTTTAATGTGAGACTTTTTAAAAAGTTCAAAATATAACATATACGGAAAAATCTAAATTTTTATTATATGGTTAATGTGATTGTTGAATTTATTTTAATAACTTAAAGTTAAACAAAAATGATAGAGAATACACTAATTTGTATCAAATCTTTATTATTCAAAATCATTAATTGTCATATATACGTTAGCCACATTAGGCAATTCCGTAATTTTTATTTAAAGAAAGAATTGAAAACATGAATAATTAATTTATGGTTAGTTTATTAAAAAGTTTATTATATATTTGGATAAACCAACCTATTTTTCTAAGAATTTTAAAAATCATTGTGGTGATAACACGTAACTACTTCAAATGCTGAAATGCTTATCTTTTAAGGGGGTTACAATGCTTTTATAATAAACATTTTTGTAAGATTTAATTAAAAAGTTTAACTTACCGATGACAAATAATAGTTTGATAAGATAATTTTGCTTACAATATTGTTAGTTTTCAGACCATAATCTTTTTTAATTAACAACAAAAACATATTAAAAAGAACAATAACACACAAACACTACGACGTCGTATTAGTGCGAAACAGAGGAGGGAGCTCGGAAACAGAGTTCATGACTTGAACAAGAAAACATATAACAGAAGCGGAGAAGTTTAGCTCCATCTTCTCCTATCCTCCTCTTCGTTAACAGTACCAATCCGGTCTTCTCTTAGAGTTAGTCAGCCTGTAATTCAGCAGAAGCTCCTCATCGCATAACTCCCTTGTTGCCACCAAAACCAGTGTCTTCAAAACAGGAGCATCCAAACCATTGCTACCTCCTGTCTTAAACCAAAAGCTTCCAAATCTTTTCAAGAACCTCTTTGGCTTTACCAAAGCCTTGGAGTGGCTTGCTCAACGCTTTCAAGAACCTGTCTGAACCGTTTTCTGATATTTTGGTGTCTGTTTAACCGCGGGTGTGTAGGAAGTACCAGTCCATAGTTCTTTAGCTTCGCCACCAAGTCCCCAAGGCTGAGAGTTTATCACAGTGCCATCGTACCTTGTGATGAGATAAGAGGTGTGTGAGTCAACCTTAGGGTACCCTGGTATGTACCTCTAGAAGGCAGGGGAGTAGATAACTCCAGGGTAAAAGGCTAAGACAGTTCCAGCATCTGCTTGGCCTTTGATGAAACAGCCTTGACCAGAGTCTTTGTGAGGTGTAGCCCATTTGATCAGGTAAATGTCTATGAGACCTCAGCTAGTTTCAAAGGCTTTGTTTCAGGAACAACTGTGCTGAAGAAGAAGAAGAAGAATCAGTGTGAATAATATGGAAGAAAGTAGTGAAGATCAATGTTAAAAAAATCACTAACCGGTAACTAAGCATTTTACAGAAGACTAGCGATTAGACCGCCATATCTGGAGCCTAAACGTTAACGAATAATTGCTTTATTTTATATACTTTTATTTATATTAGATATTTTAGTTTTTGGGTTTAGTTATAAATTTATTTTGATGAATTACATACGACAAAAAAAAAACTGAATAAATTTGTGGATTTGCACTAACATTATTGGTTGATTCAACATATTAAGACTGATTTAAACTGAAATAGACCGATTTCAACTGATTTAAACCGATTTAAAACGGTATAAACCTATTTGAGTTGCATAAGTCAGATTTTAGTAAAAAAAAATCTTAGTTTATAACAGATTTACAGCTTAGTAGGATGCCTAGACACTGACTACATGGGTTAAGATTATAAAGCTCACGAATAGGCCTGGGAATATGAGTTTTTACCCGCGGGGCCCGGCCCGTTTGACCCGCCGCGGAGCGGGTGCGGGTTGGTGGATTTTGAAACGCTGGTACCCGCCAATCCGCAATTTTTTTTTTTTTACATTTAAAAAAAAAAATATATTTTTTTTTGTAAAAATGTATATTTTGTAAAGAAAATATGGGAATTTTAAAAAATAATAATCAAAATATTTTAAAATATTTAAAATTTTAATTATAAATATATTATTTATATTATATTTTACAAAAATTAAATTAAATAAATAAATTTTAAAATAAAAATATAACCCGCAGGTCCGGCGGGTTATCCGCAAAATTAAGCGGGGCGGGTGCGGGTACAAATTTATTTGTTCGCGGATTGTGCGGGTCGGATTTTTTGACAAAAAAAAACTTTGTAACCTGCGGGTTGGCGGGTCAGCGGGGCGGGTTTGACCCGCAACCCAGCCCTACTCACAAACTGAAACACTTACGGAGCTCATCTGCAGCTGGAAAAGTATTACCCCCACCAATGGCGAAAGTAAACCGCTTTGACGAGGAGGAGGAGGGCTTGCTGTTTGTGATCCTGACTCGTTCTTGCTAACATCAGGAAGAAGGATTCCATCCATCAAAGAGCAGAAGTTTTCAACTAGGTGGTGAATGTTCTCTTGAACTTGTCTCTGCTGCTCAGACAAGGAGGTCTTACCAGCCATCTCAATTATCTCTTCTGCTCCGTCTCCATAGCTTCGTTAAAGCTAAACACACAATTGGTATTCATAATTTAACTTAGAAGGAACAGCTGGAGCTAAATAAAACAAAATCAAGAACTATTGAGACAAAAGAACCAACCTTGTATACATAAACAGTTTGTTAATGTCTGCTTCAAATTGTAGTTGCCTTTGGGTTCTTAGCAAATGTGGTACTCTTGGCAAGAACTCCAACAGCCTAAGTTCAAAATCTCAATCAGCAATGTATAAACCCTCTCAGAAACTAATCAAAAGAGAAACTTCATACGACATTAACCAACAAAAAATGAAAATTTAAAGATTCATATTCAACCTCTGTTCTAATCTATTTCTTGCAATGCCAAATTTGCCTAAAATCGAACAAAGAGTCAAACTTTGTTCGTACCCGTTACTATAAATCGTACAAGAGATGGAAACAATGTTCAGATAATTCGATAGGATCAAACACAGAAGCCAAGAGAGTTCATTAACCTGCTGGAATTTGTTGAACAAAGACGCCATTTTTCTTCTGTGTGTGTGTTTTAACAAACGATTCTCCGACCTCTTTTTTGTTATAAGGATTGCTAGAAAGGGCTGAAACATCAGGAACTGAAAGAGCCTAAAGAAAACCTCCTTTGATGCAGGTTGCTGCATCTTCAGTAGCACAACTCCATGGCTGCATCACCATGTCTGGGCCTATTACTTAATAATGGGCTGAACACAGTGCATTTTGGGCTTTCTAAGATTTTCATGTCCGAAGATAATACTACATTGTATACTAGTATATACAATAAATATACAAGAAGCCCTTAGGCTAATGTATTTCGGTTTATTTTCACGAAACTAGCATTCAAAGAATAAAATAATCAGAATAATTTTTATTGAAAGGTAAATCTACCTTTATAGTTCTTGGGTCAATTAACTTTATATTTTGAATTTAGACTTAAGATTGAGTTTCAGGGGTGAAGTTTAAAATTTTTAGAAACAGAAAAGAAATATTAAAATTTTAAAATAGTTTCAAAAAATATTTTAGAACTTTCAAAATAAAATTTGAATTTTTTTTTTTGAAAATTCTATACAAAGTTCGAATTTAAAAACATATAACTTGAAATTATGAAAAAAAAAATTATTTTATTTTATTTGTCTTTATATATGTTTATAAAATAAAAAGTAGAATGATGCCGATTTAATGATTTTTTTTTTCATTTTCCTCCTCAATAGACTCTTTCGTCTAACTAAATCTAATACTAATCCTTTGAAACTTATAATTGTTCACATAATGTCCACTGTTTTTCTTATTGAATTTTGAGTGTTTCTTTAAGTTTTTTTATATGACTGAATCAAATGAATGATAAATATATGATTTGTATCATTTCATCAAGATAATATTAATACAAATCATTAATTATTTGTCATATATATATAAACAACGGTAAATTAAACATGATGAACTGATATTAAGCAAATGGTGAGAACATGAAAACCATAACTAAGAGCAGCTCCAATATCAAATTGTATAGGAGTCCTTAACAATTAAAGAAAATTAGAAAACAATTAAATTTGGAGAGAGAAAATAGAAAAAGTTTTTAATGGAAGATTTTTAAGGACTGGTCATAAACTCCAAAGGACAGATGTCACTTAACTATGCTTTTAATTGGTTTTACAAAATTAAAACATAATCAAATTATTATAATAATGTTTTTTTTTTGTTTTAGACTAGTAGAGGTTGTAACCGATAATGTTGCTCTAATGACGCTATAAGAAGGCCCAATGAAAATGAAGAATTGTTATTTTCTATAGATGATGCCCCATTTTATTTGGCATATTTGAAAAAGAAAATTAATCAACTTCCTCGTAATAATAATATAAAAAGTGGTAACTCTACGTGAAAAAATAATATTTCATCCGTTCCCGAAAGTAAAATGTTTAGATTTTTTACTTATTCCACAAAGATAGATTTTTTATATGTTTAAAGTATTTTTTTATACTTTTAAGAAACATTAAAAGTCTGACTGGTGACCATTCGAGAAACAAGAGGAACGAATAAAAAAAGAATGTACGGGTATAAAATAGGAGGAATGAAAAGAAATGTGTTGTTTCTTATCAAATTTAACAAGATAATTTTATTTTTTAATTCTCTACAAAAAAAGAAATGAAAAGGAATGAGAGAGAATTATTATTCTTTATGAATGGTGATTTTTTTTAGGAACATTAGAGAATGCATTATTCCTCGCCGTTCCCTGGTCATCATTCATTAAATGAAAATATTTGAATTGATTAAATTTCATTGGTGAAAAGTTATTGGAAAGTGTATAATAAAATAAAATAAAAATTAAATTATAAACACGTATTGAATTCTTAATAAGCGTGAACACTTTAGAAAATCTTACTTTCGGAAACAGAGAGTACAAAAAGAAACAAACGTGGACGAAGCAATGAGCTAAATATGATAGAGGATTAACTTAGGTTACCCGTTATCAACCACTTCTCATCTGAATCATTTTCCCAAAACCAGTTCACAGTTTTGGTCAAAACACACATATTTTTTTTTTTTGGGGCAAAGGAATAAAAAAAACAATCTAAAACCCTATTCCTCTATTTAAATTTTAAACCTCCCAAAAAGATTCGACCTATTGATATTCCCAAGAACATAGCGAATGACCTCAAAAGACCCTACTTAAAGTGCAAGAAAAGTAATACACACACGAGAATCAAGAGCCGCAGGAATATAAAGACACAACATCTTTCTGCTCACCAAATCAAACCCTATTTTCTCCTGAGAGAACCACAAGAAACTCATGCAATATTCTTCACCCCACTAGCTAAACTCACCACCTCAATTGTTTATTAACCTCTCTTCATTCCTCTCTCTCCACTCTTCATCATCTTTTTCACAATGAGTACCAATTCTTCTTACTATCTCACCTTCAGTGACCCTTTCTCCTCCCACGACCCTCTTGTTTCACGTAAGCTATTTCTCCTCAGAAACGTTCAAGTTCTTGAGCTTCTTCTTGCCCTTTTTGCCTTTATCGCCATACATTCCTTGCGTCAGAAGAAACACTACGGTCTTCCTGTATGGCCCTTTCTAGGCATGCTTCCTTCTCTAGCTTTCGGCCTCAGAGGAAACATCTACGAGTGGCTAACCGATATTCTCTCTCGTCAAAATGGAACTTTCCATTTCAGAGGCCCTTGTTTCAGCAGCCTCAACAGTACCATTACTTGCGACCCAAGAAACGTTGAACATCTCCTCAAGAACCGTTTCTCTGCCTTCCCTAAAGGCTCTTACTTCCGAGACAACCTTAGAGACCTCCTAGGAGACGGCATATTCAACGCCGATGACGAGACTTGGCAGAGGCAGAGGAAGACCGCAAGCATCGAGTTTCATTCAGCTAAGTTCAGACAGCTAACAACTCACTCGTTGTATGAGCTTGTGCACAAGAGGCTCTTACCAGTTCTTGAAGCTTCGGTTAAAACCTCTTCTATTGATCTGCAAGACGTGTTGTTGAGGCTAACGTTTGATAACGTGTGCATGATAGCTTTTGGAGTCGATCCAGGCTGTCTAGGTCCAGACCAACCTGTTATACCCTTTGCTAAAGCCTTTGAGGACGCGACAGAAGCTGCGGTTTGTAGATTCGTCATGCCTACTTGCGTGTGGAAGTTGATGAAGTGTCTTAACCTAGGAACAGAGAAGATGCTAAAGGAGTCTATAAAAGGTGTGGATGATTTTGCTGATGAATTTATAAGGACGAGGAAGAAAGAAATGTCTCTTGAAGGTGAATCCACAAAGAGATCTGATCTCTTGACGGTGTTTATGGGTCTGAGAGATGAGAAGGGAGGTAGCTTTTCAGACAAGTTTCTTCGTGATATCTGTGTGAACTTCATACTTGCTGGGAGAGATACTTCTTCTGTTGCTTTGAGCTGGTTCTTCTGGTTACTAGAGATGAATCCAGAGGTGGAAGAGAAGATTATGGTGGAGATGTGTAAGATTTTGAGGCAGAGAGATGATAATGGTAAGGGAGCGAAGGTAGATTATGAGCCTGTGTTCGGACCAGAAGAGATCAAGAAGATGAATTATCTACAAGCTGCTTTGTCTGAAGCTCTCAGATTGTACCCTTCAGTTCCTGTTGATCACAAAGAGGTACCAACTTTTAACTAAATCTGCTATGTTTTACTTCCTAATTTCTGTTAATTGCTTACCAAGAAATCCAATTTGATTTAAATTACATAGTTAGAGCTTCTCCAAAAGACACTCTATAACTTCGAATATGAAGTTTTTTGCTCTCCAAAAAAGAATTTTAAATTTGAAGTTTTGAGTAATAAAACTCTATATTTGAAGTTTCACTACTCAAAACTTCAAATTTGAAGGTTCATATTTTTATTTACATTTTGGTCCCCACAAATCACACATCACCTTTATGATCCATAAATATTTTTTTTGTTTATTGTTTTAAGCCCTAAAAAAATTATATCTCTTGAATATTTTAATTTTTGTTTACAGAATTTAAATTTTACACATAAAATTAAATAAAATTTTAAAACAAGATTTAAAATATTTTAACTAGGAAAACAATAATATACAAAAGAAACTTAACAAAAAATATTTTAAAAAACTACATGAAGACATAACTATTACACAAATTTAAATATTACAACAACACTAGTAGTCAAGTAAGTTTGATCCGGAACCTTCAAAATTTTCAAATATTGTCCACATGTAGATGGTTGTTGTTGTTGTTGTTGTTTTTGATGTCTTTTTCGTACAATTTTTTTTGTTCATATCGAATATATTCATGAGTATTAATATCATCGAAAAGAAATTAGTATTTTAGCAATATTTTATATTACTCTTTTACTTTCTTGTTCTGATCTAATATATTTACAAGTATCAATATCACCCGATTTCACCAAAATAAAAAAGGGGAGAGCCATTTTTACTTTGAAAAACACTAATATTATAAAAGTCATTAATTTTTTTTCCCTACAAAAAATCATTTATGGAATAATATGGTATTTCGTTTGAAGTTTAATATTAATCAAGTTATTTTTATTTAAATTTTTATATTTTAATAGAATATTTCATTAATTAATATTGTTGTGATATGTTTATATATGTGCTAATTATTTATAAAAGTTTTATGAATTCAAATTAGTTATCACAAATATAAGGACCATATTATAAAATATAAATAATTTTGAAGTTGAGTTTGAAGATTTGCTTTTAGAAAATAATATTTTTAAACTTCAAATATAGAGTTTTGGAAACTTCAAAATAGAGTTTCTTTTTGGAGATGCTCTTATACTCATTTTGTTTCACACAATGTCGTTTAATTTTTTCACATATATTATAAAAGTCATTAATTTTTTTATTTTATTAATTAATCAGTTAAAAGGCTAATTGTAAAATCTGAAAATTAGTAAATAAGTATATGCATTGAAAATGTAAAAATCGAAATGAAAATGATACTTAAAATGAAACAAATTTCAAACTATAAAACAATATTTGTGGAACACAGAGAGTATAGAATTAGTTAAAGAGCTCACTGCATGTTTAATTAATCTTCCTTTTAAAAATTTAACCCTTCATAATATTTGGTCGTCTAAACTAATAAAGCCATTTGATAACCAGAAAAACTTAATTTGCTATTCAGTTTGTTTTCTTATTGGTTACCTAATCAGTAAACAGATAGAGTTATTATGAAAATTCTTGGGAAGACACCTAATTAATATGCAGGTATCTTAAAAACATTTTTCAAAAAAAAGTAAATGACTACCTGTATGACATTCTTGGTTACACACAAGAATGGTATGTTCTGCTGTTTCCCCATGAAGCGTAACCGCCAACTCATTCATATTAAATTTCTATGATGTTAAACCTATCACCTCGCGCGTGAGGTTACTACAGAGTTACTAAATTTATTTGTTTGTTAATATTATTCAGGTCCAAGAAGATGATGTTTTTCCTGATGGAACAATATTGAAGAAAGGAGAAAAGGTTATATACGCTATTTACGCAATGGGTCGTATGGAAGCTATTTGGGGAAAAGATTGTCGTGAGTTTAGGCCAGAGAGGTGGCTAAGAGATGGACGTTTTATGAGTGAATCCGCATATAAATTCACGGCCTTTAATGGCGGTCCACGGCTTTGTCTAGGCAAAGATTTTGCCTATTATCAGATGAAATATGTCGCGGCTGCAATAGTTTACAGGCACAAGGTCAAGGCTGTAGAGGGTCACAAAGTGGAGCCAAAGCTAGCTCTTACAATGTACATGAAACATGGATTGTTGGTGAATTTGATCAACAGGAGTGTCTCAGAGATAGATCAATACTATGCCAAGACTATTGATGATGGTAGTAGTGTTTAATGTTTGAGATTTGTTAATTAGTTAAGATGGGGATCATAAGAAGATTGTTTACTTATTTTTGGATCATTTGAGTTTTTAAATAATGCTTCTTTTTTTTAACTGGTCATACGATGATGTATATAGTCTATCCAAATGGTGTTTTAGCGTTTGTGGAAATTAGGAAGAAGGTTGTTATGGTTGGTTATATGTAGGCCATTTTATTGTTCGAATGTTAGGAATACTAGTTGGTGGGGCTTGTAATATCATAATAACTTTATGTTAGATTTTTTATATATTCTTATAAGTACAAGATATTTTATTAGGTATAGTACATATTCTAATCATTTTTTTTAATTAACAAACTGTTCTTTTCAAAACAAAATCGTAAAGAAACTAAACAGTTTTTCGTGAAAACTATTCTAACTTTATTCTGAAAAATAAAGTTATGGATGAGTATAGCTTTTACATATTGGTAGACCTAGCCAGCACATATCAGTGAACGTTCATACAAAGTCAAAACATGTATCCAAATGACTCAACAAATTTTACATGAATCTTTATCAACGGCTATACCAAATTCAGAAGAACCAAATTCAGAAGAACCAAATAGTCACGATAGCTACAAAAATGTTATTTCACGACATATAATAAAAAGTGCATGAATCAAAGAAAACTCATAAAAGATGATGCATGTAACAGCATGTTATAGAATGCAAATTGACTCGAACTTTAACTTCTTCGAACAATATATTACAATGAGATCAGACTTTGTCCGTCTTAAAATGATGTTTTTGGTTACTAATTTCAGAATAATTAGCATAGATCGACGGACCAGTTTATGGATCAAGTCATTATGAATTGGGTTGGACAACGTAAATCAAACTCTTAAACCATGTTAAATTTTGCTTTTAACAAGATAAATTATTAATAGATCATCTGTTTCAATTTAGTTATCGTTGTGAAGTAAAATTTTTGTTTAAAAATAAGTGTCGTGGCAGAAAGTTACAATCTAAGTTTCTCATCCTGGAATAAATCTGCATGGGTTTAGAGTCCAAGATAGAGAGAGACTTAAATGTTATACCGAAACCCTGAGTTTATGTAAATTTGGTTGAATCAATGCTAAGCTGTCTGGAAATTTATCAAAGAAAACTCAATATGAAACATGGAGTAATAATAAAAGAAAGAAAAGAAGACAGCATGAGAAACTCTGGCAATGTAGAAACGTGTTACGACCACAACTAATCTGTAAAGCTATCAGATCGAACGCAATCTAAAACTTCGTCAAACTGTAGGATTTATTTTCAATTTCTTAATTTCAGTTGTAATTAGTTTTATTATATGTTTTGATAAGTTGGGATATATCATCTGAAATTTACCAGGATAAAGAAGTTATAATTATTAAAATTGATTGGAAATGAATATTACAACCATTATTCATAAATTGGTAGACTAGTAACAAAACACTAATTTTACATTCGAATTATAGAACTTCTATGTTTTTGTGAAGCAAAATAAGTTATACGACTCACGTATGGTCACAACAAGATACACATAGTCTAATCAATTCCTATAAGCACGATCTGGATACTTGGAAACATGTTAAGTAAATATATACACATCGCATTATCGAAAGCGTGCGAACACAAACTGTTATAATAATAAATAACTAAAACAAATCAAAACAGATAAATCCCAACTGTTCAGAATCATCATCAACCCTTACATAATATTTCACTTCTCGTTCCTTGGATTCGACTTCAATGGGCAAACCGGAGAGGAAAGCCAGAGAGAAGACATTCTCTTCGTCTTCTTATTTTCTTCGTTGTTTCGGTATTTCCCGGAAAATACATTCACACAAACCAACTCTAGACGACGACGCCGGTCAAGATAGGAGACGTTGGTTTTCACGAGCGACAAAATGTCGTCTGAAAAACTGCCAGATCAAAACGATGCCGGAGAAACAAAATTGGACTATTGAAGATGATAAGCAAAATCTGTTGCGGGTGATACGTCAAGTTACTGATCAAGTCATCGGCATGTCAGAGCTAGCCGTCGCCGGTGTTCCTTCTGCCCGCTAGGACTCCGGTGGTGTTCTTCTTCTTCTTAATCGCAGTCTCAAAAACCACGTCTCACTTCGCATCTCGTTCTCAAGTAACTTGTCGAACACCACTGCAGCTCGAACCTCACCGATAACCGAAGCTCGTGCCTCTCCGATCTGGAGTATACTCTCTCAGCTCTATTTCAAGCAAACCAATCGAGACTTTTCAGGTTTGTTTGTGAATTTTTTTTCATGTCTTTGTATCTTTTACTTGAGTCTTTTTTTAATCATAATTTGACTGTCATAGGTTTCAAATTTAGTTTATGTGAATGATTTCGGCTTCTATCTTATCAAAGTTGCATACTTTTTTGATTGTTGATTTGTGGCAACTGATCTCTTGTACCTGTTGTTGTTTCTCGTGACATTGAGGGAGAATGGATTCGTATTTGATTGGGTATTAACATCTATAAAGCAAGTAAAGTATGTGGTTTGCATTTTTGTATGTCTTAGGTGATTTTGTTTGATTTGTTTTCACTAGTATGTATGTCTTTGGACGATTGTTTTATGATGAAAAGTGGCATGAACCGTGACTGTTGTGATTGTTTTTCTTTCCTTGTGCATTGTTCTCAGACACCTCGACCTTTTCAGGTTTGTATAAGAATTGGTGACTTCATTTTCATGTCTTTCTTTTAAAAATATATGTGTTTCATTATCATAATTTGCGCTTGATATGTATCGATTTTAGTTGAGATAGTTAGTGTTAATGATTTAGGTGTCTATGTTATCAAAGTTTAATTCTTTTGATGTTTTTGAATGCTAAGTAAAGTTTCATACTTTTTCTTGTTTCTCAACGCTTAAGTATTATGAACTTGTATTATGATGACTTTGTTTTATGAGTACTGACTGTGGTGATTGTATTTGTTTCATTGTTCACAGGTATGGCGATGGATCAGTTGCCAAAAACCCTATTCAAAGAGGGAACGGAAACACAAGTTGAGAAGGTCAACAACACTTGTCGAACTTCCATACTTAAGAAGGTGGAGAAGTATGTTGAAGCAGAGTACAAGGAAGTGTTGGGTGATCCGCTATTTTCTCAGGTTATGGATATTTATGTGCACAAGCTTCAGTATTCAGGGAGAGTGATCCACAGCTTCGTTTGTAAGCAGCTTCTGACCGCAAAGCGCCATGAGTTGTGGTTCCATTTTGCTAGGAGGGCTCTCAGATTTTCAATGCAAGAATTCCATGCGATCACTGGACTGAAATATAAAGACGGCGAGCCTGACTTGGATATTGATAACAGGAGAGGTGATAAAGGGTTTTGGAGTAAGTTGCTGCGGAGAAAAGGAAAAATTAGCGTATAGCAAATCAGGAAGGTGCATCTGAAATCTTGTAATACATGGTCTCATGTTGATAGGCTGAGGATGGTGTATTTGTGTGTGATTGCTGGTCTGGTTATGGTGAAGGATGAGAATATGTGCATCCCACACAAGTACATCAAGCTGGTGATGGATTTCGATAAGATGAGAAAATATCTGTGGGGTCTTCACTCTTTTGATGCGCTTGTGACTTCCATTACTGAAGCTAGGGATAAAGTGAAGACGCAGAACAATTATGTCATAGATGGATTCTCTTATGCACTTCAGATTTGGTTGATGGAGGCTATTCCAGACATCGGGTCTCTTTTGGGTAAGAAGCTCAAAGAAGGCGTCACTAGCATGAGATGCAGAAATTGGAAAGGATCTGCTAAGGTTTCCTATGAGGATATTATTAGTATTGAGTCCGATTTTGCATCCGCTGTAAGTTTTGATTCCTTTAATCAATGTGACTGAATTTCATGATTCTTAATCTTTGTGTTTAACTTTTGAACTTTGTTTTTTTTGTAGGGAGTTGTTTTTCCATACATCTCTTCAACTGGAAATTGCAACATCATTGTTGATGCTGGGTTTGAGCGAGACGATGAGATGAATGACGAAAGGGTCGATCTGATCATTGACATGTACAGAAAGAAGTATGACTGGAGTAAGCATGTTTGGGGTTATCAGGAAACTGAACAACCATATGCGGACAGTTCTGAGGATGATGGTTCAAAGGAAGAAGAGGCTGGAGAAAGAAGTGACTGTGGAATGGAAGAAGAAATAGAAACCGCTCATGTGTCTCCTACAAAGAAAAGAAAGAACCAGTATCAGGATATTGGAGCCGAGTCAAGGAAGAAGAGGTTACTTTGCCAAAGATAAACCGACAAATACAGAGATCTTGAAGAGGGTATGAAGTCCCATATCCAAGGTATGTTTAAGTCTTCTTTTACTGCCTTAGGGCTTGAGGTCCGCGACTTAATTGAAGACCGGTTTACCAAATTAGAGCAGACGATCCTTTCATCTCAGACTCCAGTTGGTGTTCCGGCTTATACTCATGGTGCTGCTCCGGCTTATACTCAGACTCATGGTGCTGCTCCGGCTTATACTCAGACTCATGGTGCTGCTCTGACTTATACTCATACTCCTGCTGCTGCAACGACATCTACTCAAGCTCCTGGATCAGATTCTACTGTTGCTCCTACTCCGGTGTCTACTCACGCTAGTGCTCCTGCTACTACTTCCCGCGCTCGAGCTTCTCGCAACAAAGCTTCGGTTCCTTCTCACACTGGTGGTCCTGCAACTGCTGCTAAGACAAGGTCTCAGACAAAGGTAAACAAGAAATAGATCTTTTCTCATGTATTTGATGTTTTGTTAGATGTTTGTAATATTGATGTAAGGATGATGGTTTGTTTGCGGTTTGTAATATATTGAAGTAAGGATGATGTACTGAAATTGCATGTATTTGATGTTGTCATATATATGTTTTAAAAGTATTAGGGTCATGTTTTTCTGTTTATAACCAGGATCCAGAGTTGTCTGATGTGTTTGGCAGCTTATTTGACACTTTAGATTTCAATTTAGGGACCCAAGAGCACTTACAAAAGACAATGGGCAACCTTACACAAGAGTCGCATGTTAAGGGGTTTGATCCATCTCAAGAGATCTTCAACCGACCATTCTTGAATGATATAGATGATCCAGAAGTCCGTTGCAAAGACAACGACTACGAATTGGTTTTTGTTCTAAAAGACAAATTTTTCAAACTAACTGAATGGATCCTCAAGCCCAAGTAAGTAATATTTGTATTTTTTTTACTATTTTTCTCAATTTTCCTCACAAACATCGGCACACTATTGCTTTCTATTTACAGAGTACTTCAGATTGGGCCATCTAAATTTGATGCAGAGTTGGCTTCGCGTATAATGGGCCCTAATGAATGGTTGAAGAACAATGTGAGTTTAGCTTAGACTTAATTTGCAGATTGAATTATGTTATTGGTTCTCATTCCTTAAAAAAAATGCATTGTCTTTTTTAGGACATGGACAACATTTTGTATTTGTTTCGGGAAAAAACCTCATTGCGTCGGTGGAAGCCAAACCGAGTAGCATTTATGAACTGTATGTTCAGTAATCAGATCATCACCGCCTACGGCAAGTTTGATGGGAACAGGAGAGGGTACAAAGTCGACAACAACCTTCTCAAGTATGGAAGAGGTGAGCTTCCATATCATGGAAGCACAGGTTCGGTTTGGAGTGTTGATGTCGATCGTCTCTACATCCCTATTTGTGTCAACCAAATCCATTGGATCTCTATGTGCGTCAATCTTGTGAACCGGACTGTTGAGGTCTTTGATTGTGGGGGTAAGAAGAACAACAAGGCCGTGGAAGCATTTGCCGTCCTCATTCCACGAATCGTCAAGGTTGTCCAGTCATCAGATAAGAAGAAAGATTTCAATGTCAAACAGTATGTTGTTTCATATGTCCCGATGCGCGCCCTAAACACGAGTGGCAATGATTGTGGTGCTTATTCGTTGAAGTTCATAGAGTGCCATCTACTTGGTTTAGATTTCTCATTGGTGAATGACGATAACATCCAAGAAGCCCGACACAAGATAGCGTTTGATCTTTGGGAAGCAGCAAATGATGAGGCCTTGCAGTATCGAATGTCCACATTTAAGCCTCCAAAGCGTGCTCCGGAGAAAACGGTTGAACTCTTTTGAGTTCATGATTCTTGTCTTTGATTGTTTGTGGTTTATCATTTCAGTTCATGCACTACTGTTATTGTTTTGAAACTGATCTACTATTTAAGTTCATGATCATGGAAGCACAGGTTCGGTTTGGAGTGTTGATGTCGATCGTCTCTACATCCCTATTTGTGTCAACCAAATCCATTGGATCTCTATGTGCGTCAATCTTGTGAACCGGACTGTTGAGGTCTTTGATTGTGGGGGTAAGAAGAACAACAAGGCCGTGGAAGCATTTGCCGTCCTCATTCCATGAATCGTCAAGGTTGTCTAGTCATCAGATAAGAAGAAAGATTTCAATGTCAAACAGTATGTTGTTTCATATGTCCCGATGCGCGCCCTAAACACGAGTGGCAATGATTGTGGTGCTTATTCGTTGAAGTTCATAGAGTGCCATCTACTTGGTTTAGATTTCTCATTGGTGAATGACGATAACATCCAAGAAGCCCGACACAAGATAGCGTTTGATCTTTGGGAAGCAGCAAATGATGAGGCCTTGCAGTATCGAATGTCCACATTTAAGCCTCCAAAGCATGCTCCGGAGAAAACGGTTGAACTCTTTTGAGTTCATGATTCTTGTCTTTGATTGTTTGTGGTTTATCATTTCAGTTCATGCACTACTGTTATTGTTTTGAAACTGATCTACTATTTAAGTTCATGATTATTGTTTATGTTTCGAAACTGATATATTAATTGATTTAGGGTATAGGGTTTCAACCCTATCTAATGTATTTGAGTTCATGGTTAATTGTTGTTGTTAGTTGTTATGACAATTTTCATTTTAAATAAGAACGGGTTGAAACCCCTAAATTCATTACGGTTCAAACCCCCAAATTCGATGTTGAACCCCCAAATTCTATGTTGAACCCCTAAATTCGATTTGGTTCAAACCCTATACCCTAAATCATGTTATAGGGTGTAGTATTTAACAAGAGTAAATAAGAATTCTGTGTTTAACAATATCTTTACAATATAGTATGTAACATGACGATTTTAATTGATTACTAAGATGAGATTTACAGATTAGTATTTTCAAATTTTGTCTTCATATAATTCTCAGAAGTTGATTTTTGTGTATTAGAGTGTTGTATTTTAGCAGCTAATATAAGTGTTATAGAGTATAACCCAATTCCGGTTTATACCCACTAGACCCACCCAAAAATGTTTAAAACCCGACCCTAAACCTAGGTCCACACAACCCCAAACACGTGAGTTTCTTTTCATTTGTCGAAACTTAAGAAAGTAAAATAGAGAGAAAAGGGGATTAGGGTTCTTTATCTGCGAATCTAGCAACGAAATCGCAATGACCAGTTCGTCAACATCTTCTGCTCGTTTTCCTCGAATCTCTACTCATGGTGTGCCTACAAGATGTTGGTGTGGCGAGGGCATAACCACGTTTGGTTCATCGACCACGGAGAATAGGTATCGAGGATTCTACCGATACGAAATCGCAAGAGATGTAAGTCCCTGTTTTGATTTCGTGTTGCAGATTAAACCATACTATATCACTTAGATTTACAGTTCATAATACAATACTGACTGAATTTTGTTTCTTTTGCGCTAGAGAAAAACTGAGAATCATCTATTTAAATGGATTGATGAAGCTTTGATTGAGGAGATTCGGATGGTGGATGCGAAACATGAGAGGGTTGCTCAAGGGATTACGAAGTTTGAAGAAAGGGTTATGGAAAAGGTGAAGTCCGAGATGGTTAGAGTTGAACATCAGACGTCCGAAAAGCTTAAAGAGAAGGTAGACTTGGAGATTGCTAGAGTTGCACACGAGATGAAACATAAGCTAAAGATAGGAATTGTGGCTATGGTAGTTGTAAGAGCAATCGTAGGAATATGGACTTCTCTTAGTGTATGAGCAAGTTCTAGTGGTCGGTTGCTTGTTGTCTGAGTTTGATTTTCCTCAGAATCTCTTAAGTTTGCAGTATTGTTTTTCATTATTTTGACTAATATACACTCCATGGATTCTTGTTTACAGTCGTTAGCTTTATAAGTAGCTTCAGTTCACAATCTATTTCATGTTTTTTAAAGAGTAAAAGTTGCAGAGAAACCTATTGATCAGCTTCAGTTTACAACTTATTGTCAAATATATAGAAAACGAAGGAATGATTGCATAAAATTAAGTAAACCATAACCAAGAACAAGAAAATCCAGAAGCAAGAAAACCAAGCAAATCAAGTGACCAACACCATAATGAAAAACAAGAAAATCCAAAACAAAGAAATGTCTAAATAGCTCTGTCACACGTAGCCCTGTTATGATTCTCTTCGCCACATCGACTGCACCTGCGCCATTTTTTTTTTGAGCTCCTTGCGATGAACGGAGCTTGTCTTCAACAGTCTCATACCTGCATTTTCTTCTCCTTCTTGCTCCTCTTCTTGATTCAGGAGCTAGCACACTTGCATTCCAAACAGTATATGGAACCACCCAACTATCCTCAGGAACACCTATTGGATTGATAGTTTCTTCATAAGCTGTTCTCCAATTGGAAGTCGTGTACATGAAATAGACCTTTAGTTGTCTGAAAAACCAATCCCATGAACGATCATTTTCTGAGTCCACAACCGCAAATGCAATAGGATACAAGTTGGAGTTTCCATCTAAAGTCGTCGCAACAAGTAATACTCCTTTGTATTTGCTCTTCAAAAATGTCCCATCAACAACAAGAAATTTTCGCATGGATGTATGAAAAACTCGTACTGATTGCCCAAACGAAACAAATAGAAATCTGAATTTACCATCAACATCGGTTTCGTAAAAGGTGTGTGTTCATGGATTAGCTTCTTTCAGCATGTGCAAGTATTTCGAAATTTTTCCAAAATTCTGCTCGGGAATGCCTCTAACCAGACTAATCGCATACTCACGAGCGTCCCACGCTAATGATTTAGATATCTCGCATCCATGTTCCATTCTCATAATCTGTATGATATCATTAGCTTTGGGACCTTCTTTGACACCATCATACCTATGCATTATTAGACTCCCAATAGTTTTTGCAGAAGCTGTTCGACCACCATTATTCATACTTGACGCAGCACATGTATGATCCGCCACATATTTTTTGATGATGAAATATGTGGATCCTGATAACCCTTCAGCACGAACACTCCACCTACACTTGTTGTCCACGCATCGGATGTACCAAAGTTTTCTATCTGAATTCACAACTTTGTAATCGAAGTTATTCTTCATTGCTGACATTTCCAATGCTACTTTCAACTTAGATTTGTTTTGAAACGTTTCACCCCTCTTCACAACATCCTTCAAAGAGAACCAGACACTTTTTCCCCTATCCTCTTCTTTTACACTTAAGTCAGCATCTTCATCTTCTTCCGAGGCGTTCGAGTTACATTCGTCTTCACCATCCTTGCTCGATTCAGAAGAACTACCAATGCCATCTCCAGGTGAAAACGAGGAAGGCTCACCTCGCTCTCTGCCAGACGCGTTAGATTGCTCCTTATCAAACTCAATGTTGTCGTTGTTTGCATTGACAGGTGAAATAGACACACACAATCTTGAAGAAGGTTTTCCACGTACATATGTAAGAAAATTCTTGACTTGCCGATCATTCCCAATGATAACTGGAGGACAGTCTATCGTATTGATTAACTTCATAGGTAAGTAGCTTAACTCAAGCTCAACATCGTTTTGGTCAATTCCAAAATCCTCAAAAGCCGTAGTCCTTAGATCTTCAAAGGAACTTGTCAATTCCACAGCAAGTACTCTTCCTCCTTTTTCCTTATCAAAAGCAAATCCCCATCCTTTACAGGGATCAAATTTCCACACCCCACAAGAGGCATAGATATGCATGTTCTTCGACAAGGAATTCAAATTTTTGGGGTGGTTTCAAAATTAATCAAGAACTTGTGAAGAAGAAGAAGAGAGGTCACGGTTATTTTTTAAAAACATAACTTTAGGAAACACGTAAAATTTGGGAAATTAAAGATTTACATGATATTTTTCAACAGATTTTGGAGAGATTTAAAGAATATTTTCGAAAATAATTTGAATTTGGCAGAACACGCATTCTGCTGCCAGTAGAATGTATATATGATGGTAGATACGACGGCAGAATGTATAATCCGGCAGAGATAAGTTATAGTATCTTAGTAGATAACGAAATATTACCATGGTAGAGTATTAGCAACTGGCGGATTCTATGATTCCGAGCCAGTAGATATATAGGAGACAGTAGTTCATGAAATCTTTCGGGGTTCAGATCGTAAGCAAAACCGTAACCTTTTCTTTCTGCGGTAGTAGACATATTACGAAATCGTAGATTTAAAAATCTTCAAGCGCCAGATATCTATGTAGTTAACCGAAACTACGATCTACATATCCGTAGTTAGTAGATTTTGCTTTCTGCGATCCGAAGATCAAAATATGAAATTGTGTTACACTAATATTTAGTCAGCCAAATTATTTTTCATATGATTGTTTCATGTTTATGTACATTTTGAATAATTTTTCATATTTTTCTGACTCTTAAAATAATTGATATGAATTTTTGAAGTTGGCCAGGTGTATCTAAGTCCAAATCCGACCAAAAAACAGATTTATGCTATAGGGACAATGTAGTTGTTCTTCTGTGGTGTTTTGGCAATTTTTTCAAATAAAGAAGCTGGTCTATATATACACATTTGTAAGATTCAGTGGAAGCGTGTGCAAGGTATTTGGGTTCCATGTTGGCGTTTTGTTGTGACCTGAGAGAAGTTAAAATGATGATGGTCACAACAACAACTAAACCTTTAAAGTTGAACTCTGGTCTATATGACAATATACACATTTGTAAGATTCAGTGGAAGCGTGCGCAAGGTATTGGGTTTGATGATGCCGTTTTATTGTGACCTGGGAGAAGTGAAAATGATGAGGGTCGCAACAACAACGAAACCTTTAAAGTTGGACTCTGTTCAGATTTCAGTTCCTTGGGCATAGATAAAACTAGTTTCAGTCCAATGTACTTTCGGAAACATTGTATTTCCTCCATATACGATTGGATAAAGCCAAAATCCTTAAAGGATGTGCGGTATTGTGCATTCCATAACGATACAATAATATTGTATGTATTGCCCATGCATACGAATGTGCATTCCATTATGATACAATAATATTTGTATGTTTTGGAACCTTACAAAACCTTCCCTTCCAGTCTTAGGGATAAACGAAAACCCTTGCAAAAAGCTTCTGAAATATAGTCATAGCATCAACCGATCTACATGTATTGTTTTTTGTCCTTCTCTTTAACATGATAGAAACATTTTATTCTTTGTTAGGTTGATGAGATTTTGAGATTAGCAAGAAAGCATTACATAAATAGACAATGTATAAATAATACTACCACACATTCTACAAACGCATGAATATGAATTGATTTTGAGTAATATACCAATATCTAGAACAATTCCTACATTTGGTTTGATATTACTTTTCAGACATGTAGAACAAACAAACCATATCTGTGAAAACAAGGACGAAGAAGATAATATGCGAATCTTGACAAAGGTGCTATATAAGAAAATAACAATCTTGACACAAGAAAAAATCTAAATCACAATCCCTCTCTCAGTAACATAAAATTCAAGAAACTCATACAATATTATTATCAAAAGAAATCGTCTAAAAATCTAACATGACTGTTAAATAAAATCAATATACAATACTAAAAGGGGATATAAGCCATGGAAAGGGTGTCCACGTAGGATATGAAAATCAACCAATCAGAGAACCCGAAGTTTCCACGTCATCTCATTTATTTTTCGTAAAAAATGAAAAACAATGCGAATGAAATGATCGAACCCGGGTTAGTATGACATAAATATAGGGAAGTTACCACTAAGCAATTGAAACTTTCTTGGACACATATACAAGAATCACTAATTATGTAATCACAAACTCTTATGTACAATTACAATAATATGAATTCAACTTTCAAGACTCTGATACTTTGTTTTGTAAAAAAAAAAATAAGTAAGTGACTAAAAGGGGGATATAAGCCATGGAACCCGAAGTTTCCACGTCATCTCATTTATTTTTCGTAAAAAATGAAAAAACAATGCGAAGGAAATGATCGAACCCGGGTTAGTATGACATAAATATAGGGCACTTACTACTAAGCCATTGAAACTTTCTTGGATACATATACAAGAATCACTAATTATGTAATCACAAACTCTTATGTACAATTACAATAATACGAATTCAACTTTCAAAGCTCCGATACTTTGTTTTGTAAAAAAATAATAAGTAAGTGACTAAGCTAATATATTCTTTGAAAGTGTGAGAACATTGTCAAATATGAAAAAGCATAGATTTTTGTTTTTCGTGACAAAGTTAAGAATTTTGTAAAAATAAGTTTAACATATAAATTTTCGTGACAAATATGAAAAATCATAGAATTTTGTATAATTTTGACAAAACAACTCAAAAAATAGTTCTCTAATGTCTTAATAAAATATTATTTAAGAGTGCAATAATTAAATATATCAATTCAATACACCAATCAGAGAACCCGAAGTTTCCACGTCATCTCATTTATTTTTCGTAAAAAATGAAAAACAATGCGAAGGAAATGATCGAACCCAGGTTAGTATGACATAAATATAGGACAGTTACCACTAAGCAATTGAAACTTTCTTGGACACATATACAAGAATCACTAATTATATAATCACAAACTCTTATGTACAATTACAATAATATGAATTCAACTTTCAAGACTCTGATACTTTGTTTTGTAAAAAAAAAAATAAGTAAGTGACTAAAAGGGGGATATAAGCCATGGAAAGGGTGTCCACGTAGGATAGGAAAATCAAACAATCAGAGAACCCGAAGTTTCCACGTCATCTCATTTATTTTTCGTAAAAAATGAAAAAACAATGCGAAAGAAATGATCGAACCCGGGTTAGTATGACATAAATATAGAGCACTTACTACTAAGCCATTGAAACTTTCTTGGATACATATACAAGAATCACTAATTATGTAATCACAAACTCTTATGTACAATTAAAATAATACGAATTCAACTTTCAAAACTCCGATACTTTGTTTTGTAAAAAATAAAATAAGTAAGTGACTAAGCTAATATATTCTTTGAAAGTGTGAGAACATTGTCAAATATGAAAAAACATAGATTTTTGTTTTTCGTGACAAAGTTAAGAATTTTGTAAAAATAAGTTTAACATATAAATTTTCGTGACAAATATGAAAAAGCATAGATTTTTGTATAATTTTGACAAACAACTCAAAACATAGTTCTCTAATGTCTTAATAAAATATTATTTAAGAGTGCAATAATTAAATATAACAATTCAATAAATTTTGTAATTTATAGACAAAACAATAATACAAAATTTTTGAAACATTTGTTTAACCTATCGATTTCTTCTCATGAATCCAACTAAACAAGATAAAAAACAATTAGATTTACAAATATTTAATTACCATTTTATTTAATTTTGATTAATTTTAAATTGTAATAATGTATATTTTTCAAGTTACAAAAAAATAATGTTTTTACTTTATTACACTAGCATTATATATAGATTCTATATACACAAATAAATATAATATAACAACATAAGTTTGCTTTCCCCGATTCATACGAAAACTTTTTAAGTTATCCACCAAAGCAAATTAATTAAATCAATCAAATTGTTTGAATACAGCAAATTAATATATAATTTTATTTTAAATTAAATTATTTAAAAAGTATATTTTCATTAAAAACAAAATAATAAATAAGTAAAACTGATTTCATGATAATTTTTATGACATATATATATATATATATATATATATATATCAATTCTGTGAAAGAAATAGAAGCTTAATATGGAAAAAAAATCTTAAATACAAAAAAACTCTAAAAATTAACAAAAAAACTAATAAAAACTAAACTATGTTATCACTTGAAATCTTCTTAGACAATATTAATAAAATATTTAAGCGATAATTAGACAGATTTGATTTTTTTGCCAGCCAAAAATTTATTATTAATTAGCATGAGTTATTTCAAGATGTTTAAGAAAGGATGGACAAAAAAATAGGATGGACATAAATGATATATGAACTATGAATAGTACTTTGTAAAGCTCACTTAGATAGCACATCAGCACATCCATTTCCAGTCTTTTTTATGCTTAAATTCAATTTTTTCAGAGAAATTATTCCATAAAGAGATCGTATGAGGTATTTTTTTGATATTCAGATTTGTTTTTTGACCGTTAAGAAGATTGATAACTGTAAAAATGTCTCCTTCGAATATAATATGTCTATAACTGAGTCTCCAACATGAGACAAAAAAACTTTAAAAGTAAATAATTTCTCTTTTCTTATATTATATAATAAATATATATTATTTACTAATAATAAAAATATAGTTATTCATTTATCACAAATATTTATGCAAATATGTGAATCAAGTACAACAATCAAACAACATAATGATTTCCACAAAGAAAATTTAAAAAATATATTTATGTTATGTAGTCTTATTTTATATTTTTTAAATAATGTAATACAATATTATACATTATTTTTTTAGAATTGAGAAATACATATATATCAGTTAGACAAATTAAGCAATAATTAGACAAATTTGATTATTTTTGCGAGCCAAAAGTTTATTATTAGTTAGCATCACTAATTTCAAGATGTTTAAGAAATGATGGACAGAAAAATAGGATGGACATAAATGATATATGAACTATGAATAGTACTTTGTAAAGCTAACTTAGATAACACATCTGTACATTTATTTCCAGTCTTTTTTATGCCTAAATTCAATTTCTTCGTAGCAGTTATTCCATAAAGAGATCGTATGTGATATTGTTTTGATATTCAGATTTGTTTCTTGACTGTTAAGAAGATTGATAACTGTAAAAATATCTTATTCGAATATGATATGTCTTGATAACTGTAAAAATATCTTATTCGAATATGATATGTCTATAACCGAGTCCCCAACATGAGACAAGTTTGTTTAAAAAGTAAATAATTTCATTTTTCTTATATTATATAATAAATATATATTATTTACTGATAATAAAAATATACTTATTCATCTATCACAAATATCTATGCAAATATGTGAATCAAGTACAACAATCAAACAACATAATGATTTCCACGAAGAAAATTTAAAAAATATATTTATGTTATGTAGTCTTATTTTATATTCTTTAAATAATGTAATACAATATTATACATTATTTTTTTAGAATTGAGAAATACATATATCCGTTAGACAAATTAAGCGATAATTATACAAATTTGATTTTTTTTTGCCAGCCAAAAGTTTATTATTAATTAGCATCAGTTATTTCAAGATGTTTAAGAAATGATGGACAAAAAAATAGGATGTACATAAATGATATACTCTCTCCGTTTCAATATAGATGATGTTTTAGAAGGTTTGTTTTGTTTCAATTTACATGAAGTTTTGAGATTTTAAGGTTAATTTTAACTTTATTGGACACTGTTCAACCAATTAGATTTTACAGTCTTTTTTATAATTGGTTAACTGATTTTAAAATTATATCTTTGAAATATTTTTCTAGTGAAATGTAATTTTCTTAATCTTTGTGCACTATTACAAAACATCAAGTATTATGAAACGGAGGGAGTATGAACTATGAATAGTACTTTGTAAAGCTGACTTAGATAACACATCTGCACATCCATTTCGAGTCCTTTTTGATGCCTAAATTCAATTTCTTCAGATAAGTTATTCCACAAAGAGATTGTATGAGATATTGTTTTGATATTCATATTTGTTTCTTGATTGTTAAGAAAATTGATAATTGTAAAAATGTCTCATTCGAATATGATATGTCTATAACCGAATCCCCAACATAAGACAAGTTTGTTTAAAAAGTAAATAATTTCATTTTTCTTATATTATATAATAAATATATATTATTTACTGATAATAAAAATATAGTTATTCATCTATCACAAATATCTATGCAAATATGTGAATTAAGTACAACAATCAAACAACATAATGATTTCCAAAAAGAAAATTTTAAAAATATATTTTTGTTATGTAGTCTTATTTTATATTCTTTAAATAATGTAATAAAATATTATACATTATTTTTTTTAGAATTGAGAAATACATATATCAGTTAGACAAATTAAGCGATAATTAGACAAATTTGATTTTTTTTTTTCCAGCCAAAAGTTTATTATTAATAAGCATCAGTTATTTCAAGATGTTTAAGAAAGGATGGACAAAAAAATATGATGGACATAAATGATATATGAACAATGAATAGTACTTTGTAAAGCTGACTTAGATAATACATCTGCACATCCATTTCCAGTCCTTTTTGATGCCTAAATTCAATTTCTTCAGAGCAGTTATTACACAAAGAGATCGTATGAGATATTGTTTTGATATTCAGATTTGTTTCTTGATTGTTAAGAAAATTGATAACTGTAAAATGTCTCTTTCAAATATGATATGTCTATAACCGAGTCCCCAACATGAGACAAGTTTGTTTAAAAAGTAAATAATTTCATTTTTATTATACTATATAATAAATATATATTATTTACTGATTATAAAATATAGTTATTCATCTATTAGAAATATCTATGCAAATATGTGAATCAAGTACAACAATAAAACAACATAATGATTTTCACAAAAAAAAAATTTAAAATATATTTATGTTATTTAGTCTTATTTTATATTTTTTAAATAATGTAATATATTATTTTTTTAGAATTGAGAAATACATATAATAATAAGCACAAAAGAACAAAAAAGTAACAAGCATAATTAAGAAACTAAATATGGGCTTGTTACGCAGCCCATTAAAAAATGACAGACCCGAATGGAGCCGGTAAATGGGTAAAAAGCGTACGGGTGTACCTGAGAAAGAGCTGTATATAATATAACGCTTGTCTCAGTCACTCTCCAAACCCTCACAGAAGATTCTCTCGAAAGATTCTTCTTCCTTAACAGCAACCGGAGCGATGGCTTCCGCTGGTGTTTCGCCGGCGGGATACTCTTTGTACGGTCGAATGTCTTTGAGGCGAGAAGAGAGGGGCTCTGAAAACCAAGATCCAGCGGTGGATTTCGAGTTTTGTCCCGAAGATCCGGTCACAATGCTCTCCGCCGACGAGCTCTTCTCCGACGGAAAGCTCGTGCCTTTGAAGTTCTCTGGTCCGGCGGAGACGAGGAGGAGGCCGCAGACTTCCACGGTCAAGACGACGACTGCTGCTGAACGGACCCAGTCGCCGGAGGTCCGGCGGAGGCTAGAGGTGGAGATCTCGGAGCTCTTCTCCCCGAGAGCTCCTCGTTGTACGAGCAGATGGCGAGAGCTTTTAGGCCTCAAGAAGGCACATGAATCTGTTTCTGCTTCTTCCTCCCCTAACCCGAAAACGTCGTCGTTCAAGCAATTTCTTCACCGCGGATCTAAATCTTCGTCGCCGGCTGATGCTACTCCGTTGTTGATGAAGGAGTCAGATATGACCTCTTCACGTCTCTCTCTATCATCATCGTCCTCTTCCTCCGGCCACGAGATCGATGACCTTCCAAGACAATCGCTTGACCTCGAGAAACCAAGTCCGAACCCCTTTGCTCCTCCCTCTCGGATCAGATTAGCCAAGCCAAGGCGTCCCTCCAATCCTACCGTGGACGGGGTTGTCAACGTGACGGCAGATAGTCCGAGGCTTAACTCATCTGGGAAAATCGTGTTTCATGGACTGGAAAGAAGCTCGAGCAGTCCCGGTTGCTTCACCGGCGGACCCAGACTGAAGCAACACCATAGAATGCCCAGATCCTACTCTGCTAATGTCAGAATCACCCCCGTGCTCAATGTTCCGGTTTCTTCTCTCAAATCAAGCCTCTTCTTCGGCCAGATGTTCTCTTCATCTTCGTCGTCGCAGTACTTACAGAGCTACGGCAAAAACCATACCACTCGAACCAGAGTAGAATTTTAAGTAAACCGGGGTGTGTGAATCTTATGACTTTTGTTTTTGCGGTATAAACTGATGTTTTATTTGAGGGCAGATTATGTAAATACGGTCTATCTATTCTCCGGTTATCGTATTAATCACGTTCTTACTTCTCTCATAACCTCATCGAATGAGTCGTCCGTTGGTTTTACTCGAAATACTATCAAACAGCTATTAATTTATTTATTACACGATTCAGAAAAAAAGAATGATCAAACAGTAATCAAATACTTATACTTGCCATGTTTTGGACTGAATTAACCTAAAATTGTTGGAACGGAAATATAAAATGAAACTAAATTGATTTCTAAGTACTGGTTAAGGGAGAAGTTCCTGCAGGTTTAGTTATTATTATTAGAGTTTCTGAAAAAGGCACATGCTAATATCACCTTTTTGTGTTTCCTCCCCCCCCCTAATAATGTGTTTGCATGTCACTGTCAGTGACGATCCTTATTGCAATTTTAGGAAACAAGTACATTAGTTTAAGGAGAAAATAACAAAAAGGCAGCTTTGATTTGGTTTATAAGGAATAAAGTGGGAATAGAGAAAGTACTAATTGGAAGTGCATGTGTAGTTAGTAGAGTATAGAGGATAGACTGATAAGTTGGTCGGCGAACCAAATCGTGAGAATCAATCACCATTAGACTATTTAATCGCTTTTTTGCATTGTTCAAAAAAAAGTGACAGCGTAGCTAATCAGAAGTTTTAAAGGATGCTAAGCATTTAGGGATTGATTACTCATTATTATTATTATCATCATTAGGATGATGGATATTTGAACTATTTACTTCTGATCAGTCCCCTAAATTCGTTTATTTTAAAAACAAATTAATCGATTTGATTTAGTTTCATTAGTCTGCTGGTAAGACTAATTGATTGTCTAGACCAACTAAAATAGCAACTCTTTTTATTTGTCAGCAAGGCAACAACCTATTGTACAAGAAGATGAAATTTAGTTGAAGCCTCAGTAATAACATATTCTTCTTGCATCTGTGTTGCCTAGATAAATGTTTAATATAATCTATGTTTGGAGTTTTGAAGAGACTGAAAAGGCATTTAACGTATAATATATAGTATTAAAATTAACCAAGGGACAGATCTGGGATTACTGTTGAGGGTCAAAGCGTGAAGAGAGCTGTCATTCTAACGTAGTAGCTACCTGCAGACTGTAAGGCTTGGAATGGTGTAGCAGGAGAAAGACAGTTCACCCGGCAAGCAAGTGCAGTTCTCCTGTTTTTCTCTTTTTATAAAGTACAAAGCAGAGATCTGCACACGGATCAATATTTTTTGTTTTTTTGTGAGAAAAAGCAGGAGATATGCATGCAGATTTCACCACCATACATTTGAAGCAGTTCATATACTTTTCTCTTTTCTTAACCAATCAATAATTTTTTTCATAAGTAATTAAATTTCAAAATATATCTGAACTTCTTCTATAAATATTATATTTTCATTTTAGTTACTCACAATTTTTATAATACAAAAACTATTGTTATCTATTTAGCTTTTTCATCATATAATTTTCATATCTATTTTAAATTATTATATTTATATAATATATGTGGTTTTAGTTATAATATGTATTATATAAATATATAGTATTGTAGTTTATATATGTATACTAATAAAAATATATGTATTTTGTTAATTGTTAAAGTTTTTTTATATTATGTGTTTTGATTTTTATTATAATTTTAATTATTAAAATATATAATTTGTTTTATTTAAACTGATTTTACCATTTAAAATTGTAATAAACTATTTGATATGCATGATTTGTATTTATCCCGTTTAATCTGTTTAATCTGCACTTGTCCCGCTTGAACCGTTTTTACCATTCGAAACCTTGAATAAACCAAGTTCGTTCCGTCCAATAATTGTTAGTATTTTCAATAAATAAATAAAAATTAAAGTTGTTCGTGATTCGTGAACATCATTTCTTAAATCCCAGCCGTTGGATTCTCATTTCTCAAGCCACAACATGACGACAAGAACACATGCAAATACAAATTTGTGTATTTATAAAGCACAATCACATTCTGTAATTACTATTTTACAGAACTTTGTGTAGTGTAGAGTTATCATATCAAGCACGGGCTACCACTTCGTTAAGTCATGCTTTAAGCTAGGAGTAGCCATCTACTAATACTGTTATCACTTTATAAACGACAAAAAATTAAGCCTACAAATTTATTGCATGCGTGAAATAAAGAAAATTGTCTGCTGGGTCTTCTTACTTTTTGAATGCCAAAAGAATCAAATCAATATAGATCTGAAGACTGAAATCAATGCAAATCGTCTGATGGGTCTTCTTTTTTCTTCTTGTCGTTTGTTTCGCTACAGCAAATACTAAATCCAAATTGAATCACATTCAAATAGCTAGTCAAATACAGTGAGTGTCCTAAATCATTAATTACTTACTACATTATATCCACCAGTATTATACATTATGTGAAATAGACATTATATAATGAATCATTTATAAACTGAAAAGGTAAATAAATAAATGTAAAGGAAATGAATGAGAGAACGTGATGGTTCCCACTTCCCAGTGTTGTGCCCTCTGTAAAGATTCTCTACCTCCCAATTTAGGCCTGAGCATTTTACCCGGACCCAAAGACCCGAACCGGAACCGACCCGAAAATACAGGTTCGGGTCCGGATCCATGCTAAGTATCTATTGGGTCTTTTTTTTAGATCCGCACGTCTCGGTTCGGGTCCGGGTCCTACCCGAGACCCGTTTGGGTACCCGAAATACCCGCAAAAATTGTAATTGTATATACTAGGTATATTTGGGTGATTGAGTATATTTTTGGTATTTTGGATTTTTTTTAAAGTTTCGGGTTTGGATTTTCGGGTATAATTGTAGGTTTTTGGTAAAATTTTTGGATTTTTAGAAAATATAATTTGGGTATTCGGGTATGTTTTGGATTTTCGGGTCTGATTTTGGATAAATTTTTGGGTATTTTTGCGGTTCTTCGGGTATTTTTAGAGTTTTCGGGTCGAGTTTGGGTACTTCGGGTCTATTTCGGGTCCTAAATACCCGAACCGACCCGGATCCGAAATATACCCGAAAATTTTGGGTATTTTACGGGTATTGAAACTATAGACCCGAATCGACTCGGACCCGACAAGATCCGACCCGGAACCGACCCGAAAAGTTATAGGTACGTATATGGGTCTAAATTGCTAAGATCCGAAGGACTCGGACCCGACAATACCCGACCCGAACCCGATCCGAAAACCTGGATGCCCAGACCTATCCCAATTGATTCTTACTCTTCCCTTTTTGCATCTGTCTTCTTTTTTCTCTCTCTTCCTAATATACAAATGTGACGACAAATGACTTGTGTAGAAAAGGCCGACAAAGAAGAAAAATTTAGTTATAATTAATCGTTTCATAAAATATTTTAATCCATGAAACGGCGATTAAAGTAGTATATAGACTTTATAGCTAATTATAATCAACCACTCTTGATCATCCCCTTAAATAGGCTTGACACGTAATCAAATATTTGATTGCTACACCTACATCTATATACAACTCAAAACCCTATTTTCTGATTGTCTTTTGTAAATAAGTTTTTTTTGTGATTGGCCCATTTGCCTGTTTGGGATGCGGAACATAGAGACTAGTTGGAGAGAAGAAAGGACAGCTTGAGCTGGGGTCTTAGCTGTTTGGTACATAGAACCAGATGCAATGTTGAATGGTAACTATTGAAAAGTAATAATAAAAGAGGTAAGAGAGAAAACAAACAAACAATTTTTTTTTGAAAAAGTTTGTCTTCTAGGTGAATATATAAGTGTTTATATGTATGTTTTGGTGTAACAAGTTGCAATGATAGAGCCTATATTGGAAGTTTATTGACCAATGTGTAAAAAAACCCTGCAGGCCATTTTCTTGTCCTCTTCTAATCTTCTCTGTACATCTACGTACTTTCTTGTTGCTCTCTCACTTTTGTCTCTCTTATTAATTATTCCTCTCTCTAACTCGTTAATTTTGTATAAAGGTATCCCCAAGGATATTGAAGTTTAATGGTGCGACCGGCTAATAGGCCTCGTACGCCATGCTAGTTCATTCGATTCATGGATACTCGAAAGATTTATTTATTGATTCTGCATTTACCATATTTTTTTTTGTGCTTTAGCTTCAGTAACACAATATCACAAATCAGTTTTTTTTTATAGGTCATCAATCATTCTAATACTCAAATATAACCACACTTAACTACATAATTCTCTTTAGATGCGAAAAGATAAATGATTTTTTGGAAACATAACATATCAAAATTAATTCTTTTAATTTTTTAACATACACTACAATTTACCATAAACCGGAACCGAAATATTACTTTTAAATTTTTAATCTTGAGCATCAATTTTTAAAGATAAAATTAAAAGAGACCAACCCTTGACTTAGGTCATCAAGTGTCTCTCAGAGATTAGGGTTTCGCTTTTTTAATCTGGCGGTTTTGTCTTAAGATGGAGTTTATAATAGTTCTCAGTTGGTGTAGCTATTTCGAAAACTGAAAACTATTCCATTACAAAAAGAGAGATACCAGAGTCTGAAGAAAAGAGTTGTGTTACGCCACACTGTCCGTTTGTGACGTGACTTTACCGAAGACGTTACCGAAGAAATGAAAGCATATTAATATAGTATTGGGGTTGCTTTTATTGTTTTTTGGGCTTTAGTATGTTTGGCTTTTGATGGCGTTTTAGGCGTGTACAAAACAAAACACAGATGTCTTCTTTACCGTTCTGAGCAGAAAATGGCTTTATTTCCATTTTCGGATAATTATAGAAAATGAAAACCAGCCATTGATTGATCCACGTACGATCCGGTTATAGTATTTGAGAACACTGGATAAAAAATTTCAAGCAAGGCTCATAAATAGTAGAGAAGCGACTCGTGAGTCCATTATAGGCCCACTATCAAAAATTTCAAGCAAGGCTCATAAATAGTAGAAAAGGAGGAATGATTCCAACTCTTGAATCGCAGACCGGAGAGTACGGTTGGTTGGGCGAGCGCAAGATTGCGGTAACGACCCGGATTCCTGGAGCCGTTCTGATTTTCTTTTTCTATTAATTATTTTTTTACTAAACCGATCTGGTTTCTTTTTGGTTTAATTAATTATCTCCACCACTTGTTTTCTTGAACCAAAACCGTGTATGCATGTACTTAAAGCGTCTATGCATCTTCCTCTTATTTCCAACATAGCCAAAGTCATTGTTCCTCCACTCAGAACCTAGCCTCAAACCGTGATCGATCTCTCATGCTTCATCTCCCTCCCATCGCTCTTGCTCATCATTTGTGTCACTTGTCTTCTTCACGCATGCGTATGTGTAGAGTACGAGACGCGGCGGCATGACCAATCACCATTAGCCACCGCCGTGACGTGAGTCACTCACCACCAGAGACAAAGCGTTGATGTCAGAGTTGTTGCTGTACCGTATCAAGTATGGAGAACGTGAGAAAGACGTGAGCTAAGGTTGAGTGCTTTTCTCTTATGTTTCTTGTGTGACAAGTTATCAAACCCTAGCCTTAATTAATCCTTTTTTTTGTATTTTCCCGAGCTACCTTGTGATGCGTTTGATCTGACTTTATGCGCCATTGATGAGAGATCAAGACCCAGGGAGAAACCTTGAGTTTTCTTGGTGGTCAAGTCATCTAGCCTTGTTTTTGATTTGCTTTCCAGTTCTCCAATCTTGCCTAACGTGACGGCTACTCCGTTTAATCCCGAGCTAGTTTAATATTACTATTATGGAAAGTATAGTTTTGAAACATGAACCGTCTCTATGAATCGAGTCTGATTGAGAGTCTTGTTTGTTTATTATTATTATTGATTGTTAAACCGGAAATATGACAATAGATGATTCAACTAATGATTGAAATGAGTGATGTTAAAAATGCTATATATATGTATAAATATATAAGTCCGTTTGTATGGATTGCGGGTGCACAAAGACGTTTGTGTAAGCCGCCGACGAGCAGTGTGATTGCGGGTGCACAAAGACGTTTGTATCAGTCGCCGACGTGCATATTGTGGGAGTACAGAGATGGACTATTATACGCCTGGAGATATACATATATCCTTATGAGGAAATGCGGGGTGCATAAAGTTGCATGTACTATCAGCGCACTAGATGTTTTATGTGGTGTATTAGACACTGTGTTTGTTTCATGCTAGAACTAGACCTACATGGTCGTAGTGCTATGTACTGAGTCAGTGGTTTGCGGTTTAGCATACCATACCTCACGGAGTAACTCCCCTGTTACTCACCCCTCTTTCTTCCCCTTGCAGGTGAACATGACGAGTAGTTGGATATGTGGACGGATTGGTGTCTTGGGATCGTTGTATTTTATTTCGGTTTTAATTAACTTTTCGATTTAATGTATTTGGTTTTAAATTATAAACTTGTTTTCTTTGGAAATTATTTGATTAAAAGATCGACATTTTCTTCGGTTTTATAAATCGGATTAATTTGGTATTTTTCGGTTAGTAGC
Organism: Brassica napus; assembly: GCF_020379485.1. Lineage (NCBI taxonomy): Eukaryota > Viridiplantae > Streptophyta > Magnoliopsida > Brassicales > Brassicaceae > Brassica > Brassica napus. Next base: position 11,677,456 of record NC_063449.1, read on the forward strand.
ACACCGTTCCCGAGAGAGGATGAGATGGGTGTTACAATTGCATTGACAAAGCTTGAGATTTGTCATATCGTGACCTGTGCTAAACCATAACTTAATAGCCTCTACTGCGCAGGCATGTCCATCGGCAGCAAAGTGAGGATCATAACCTCATGCGAAATATGTAAACCAAATAAGCATATTACTAAAGTCTACCTCATGAGTGTTGTAGAAGAAAGCTTCTTGTAAAGATATATAAACCACATAAGCTCTCATCCTTGGTAGCTCATTGCTTCAACTCAGCTCGGCATTCCATTAACGTCGGCTCATAATAAGTAAACCGGACACAGAATTGGCTCCTTGCACTATGATGAAATTATTATAGTTTCAAATATTCCCAAGAAACTGTTGAAAACAAAATGTATAACCAAAGTAGAATGAAGAACACAATTAACCATATTTGGCTTTATGTTATCTGTTAGATGTGGTTTGGATTGGTTGAGCCGGTATGTCGGTTGTGATATATATATTGTAGATAAGTCCATATCGTTATGTGATAAGGACTTGGGAGATATGATCGGATCCTGAGAGGATCTCTTGTGTAGGGTTGTATATAACCTCACTGTATGTTGTCAATATACTTAACACAATTCCTTCAACATTCTCTCTGAGTTTACATGGTATCAGAGCTGGTGTAAAAAAAAAAAAAAAAAACAGAGTTTTGTTGAAGAGAGAAATATGACTAAAGGAGATTTAACCATCGCTGGTGGCAGTGGCAACGAGAACAGTATGGTCTCGCCGTATTATCTGTCTCATTCCGATAACCCTGGTGTGTCGATCTCTCCAGTCAAGTTGACTGGAGAAAACTGTGCAGAGTGGTCATCGGAACTGGAGAACGCGCTTCGTGCCAAGCGCAAGGTGGGATTTATCGACGGGTCGTTGATGATGCCTGACGAGACGAGTAAGCCTGCAGAAGCTGAGATGTGGAAAACTGTGAATTCAATGATTGTGGGGTGGATCAGGGCATCGATCGATCCCGCAGTCAGATCGACAGTGACTTTCACAACTGATGCGCACAAGATGTGGAACGATCTGAAGAAGAGATTCTCGGTAGGGAATGTCGTTCGTGTGCATCAGCTGAAGTCGGAGCTGGCCGCATGTAAGCAGAACGGAGCGAGCGTGATGGACTACTTCGGTCGTTTGTCGTTGAAGTGGGAGGAGTTGCTGAGCTACAAGCCACTTCCTACATGTACTTGTGGTGCCTCAGAGAAAATTTCTCAGGAGTATGAAGAGGAGAAGGTTCATACCTTCCTAATGGGACTTGATGATGCTCGGTTTGGCAATGTATGCACGAACATCATTGGGCTTGAGCCGTTGCCTGATCTCAATTTCGTGTATCAGCGAGTTGTGATAGAGGAGAGGCGCTTGTTGTCATCTCGCGTAGAGACTCAACAAGAGGCAGTAGCCTTTGCGGCTAAAGCAGAATCAACTGTGGACTCCGTGAATGGTCTCATTACAGGAACTGCAAGGATTCGCGGTGGTGGAGCGGCTGTGTGTTCGCATTGTGGTCGTTCAAGCCATGAGAAGAAGGATTGCTGGCAAATCATTGGCTTTCCTGACTCGTGGACAAAACGCAATCGTGAAGGAGATCGTGGTGGTCGTGGGAGAAACAGGGGTCGTGGAAGAAATCAACCCCGTGCCAATGCAGTGCAAGGTGCGTCAGGTGGAGTAGTTCCATCCCTATCTGCGGAACAATGGGCGTCATTAACTGCGCTTCTGGAGCAGCAGAAACCCCATCTGATTCCTGACAAACTCAACGGTAAGAAGCAGACTGGTGAGGTGATCCTTGACACCGGTGCTTCTCATCACATGACCGGTGATGAGAAACTGTTGACTGATTTGAAACTGATAGTCGGTTGTCCTGTTAATTTTGCCGATGATAGTCAGGTGTTTGCGTCTATGAGTATTCATTGCGACTCTCTCAGACCATTACGTTGTCTCATGTCTTGTTTGTGCCAAATTTAAATTGCACATTACTCCCGGTTGCAAAGTTACTCAAGCAAGTTGGTTGCTTTGCGATATTTACTGACACCCTCTCATTTTACAGGACCGTTTTACGAGGACCCTGATTGGAGCCGGTGAAGAACGGGACGAAGTTTATGTTTATCGGGATATCACGATCGCACGAGGACACAGAGTCAAGGCTGCTGAAGACAAGACCTTGTGGCATCGGCGGTTAGGTCATCCTGCATTTGGTGTTTTAGGAAAATTACCTTTTGTATCTGGTGTTTTAAGTAGCTCTGACAAGTTCGGAGGCTGTGAAATTTGTTTTAAATCAAAACAGACTCGAGGGGTGTTTGCCGCGATTATTAATAAAGCTTCTATTCCTTTTGAGTTGATTCATGTCGATTTATGGGGTCCATATCGCGAACCTTCTACGTGTGGTGCGGTTTACTTCCTCACGATAGCAGATGATTTTTCGAGAGCAGTTTGGGTGCATTTGTTGCTAGAGAAGTCTGAAGTAAAAATCATCCTACAAAACTTCTGTCGTCTTGTTCACAGGCAGTTTGGACGTCTGGTGCAAAAGATCAGAAGCGACAATGGCACTGAATTCATGTGTCTATCCAAATATTTTGCCGAGAATGGTATACTCCACCAAACTTCGTGCGTCGCAACCCCTCAACAGAATGGCAGAGTCGAGCGTAAGCATCGCCACATCCTCAATGTCTCGCGGTCGCTGCTGTTTCAAGCTGACTTGCCGGTCAAGTTTTGGGGAGAGAGTGTTCTTGCTGCCGTGCATGTCATAAACAGAACACCATCGAGCTTGCTTGACGGCAAAACACCTTATGAATGCCTATATGGGAAGCCGCCAGTCTACACAGACATTAAGGTTTTTGGCTGTCTGTGCTTCGCTCACAAGATGTTGCGAGATAAGGACAAGTTTAAAGAACGCAGCAGGCGCTGCATCTTCGTAGGATACCCGTTTGGTAAACGTGGGTGGAAGTGTTATGATCTCGAAACACAAGAGTTCTTTGTGTCCAGAGACGTGGTGTTCAACGAAACAACATTTCCGTACACTGATGAGCACAATGTCAAGTCACCAGATCCTGTGATGCCCCCATCTGTCACTGACATTGATATTGGTGACTATGAAATGGCTCAGGCGGTGATGGACCACAGGGGGAGACACTCGCAAGGAGTTGATAACGCAACAACATCGTATAGAGATGTGGAAGCTGAGGTGATTGCATCACCAAACGAGGTGGTCGAGTCAGAGGTTGAGGTGACAGTTCCGGTGTCTGCGATTGCAGAAGAGCAAACCGTTGACAAAGAACCTGCAACACAACCAGTACCAGCTATGGGAAGAGGGCATCATGTATCTCAACCATCAACTAAGCTGAAAGACTACATCTGCTACAACTCTTAGAGTCTTCCAGATAAACATAAACTGCGCCCTGTTTCGCCTCCATCATCGTCCTCTACAAATGGTCCAGGTACCACCTCTCACCCGATATCTGCTTATGTATCTGACGCTGTCTTCTCAGAAAAGCACCAAGTCTTCTTGGCAGCTATCACAGCGGGAGTAGAACCGCGAAGCTACAAGGAAGCAATGCGTGATCCTCGCTGGAACGCTTCCATGTCTGATGAAGTGGTCGCGCTTGAGAGAAAGAGGACATGGGACGTAACTGACCTGCCTAGAGGGAAGAAGGCGTTGAGTAACAAATGGACACATAAGATCAAATATAATGCTGTGGGACAGAGGAGAGGTTGAAATCGCGCCTGGTTGTCTGTGGTAATAAACAAGTCGAGGGGGAGGATTATTATGAGACTTTCGCACCTGTGGCCAAGCTAACTACTGTGAAAACCTTGTTGGAAGTTGGAGTGGCATTGAACTGGGAGATACACCAGATGGATGTGCACAATGCCTTCCTCCATGGTGATTTAGAAGAAGAGGTCTATATGAAGCTGCCTCAAGGTTTCCATATTGACGATCCAAAGAAGGTGTGTCGGTTGAGAAAGTCTCTCTATGGATTGAAGCAGGCTCCGCATTGTTGGTTTGCCAAGCTCACAAGCGCTCTTAAGACCTTTGGGTTCAAGCAGTCCTACTCGGACTATTCACTCTTCACATATATAAAAGGTGGGAAGTCGTTGAGAGTACTGGTGTATGTAGATGATTTGGTCGTTGCGGGTAATGACCTGGTGATGCTGGAAACGTTCAAGGGCTATTTGAACAAGTGTTTTAAGATGAAGGATCTAGGAAAGCTGAAATACTTTATGGGTATTGAAGTAGCGAGAGGCCCGGAGGGTATGTTCTTGTCACAGAGAAAGTACGCCCTTGACATCATTACTGAAGCAGGGTTGCTTGGTTACAAGCCGGTATCTACTCCCATGGAACAGAATCACAAACTTCTTTCTGACAAAGGCCCTTTGTACAAAGATCCAGCTCGGTTTAGAAGGTTTGTCGGACGTCTAGTGTATCTTGCCATTACCCGGCCAGAGCTGTGTTACTCCATTCATGTCTTATCGCAAGTTATGCATAAGCCGCGAGCAGTTCACTGGGAGGCAGTTGTCCGTGTTCTGAAGTATCTGAAGGGGTCGCAAGGACAGGGGATCATGCTGAAAGCGGTTAGTGACCTGCGTGTGCGTACCTTTTGTGACTCCGACTGGGCGTCATGTCCGAACACTCATAGGTCCTTGTCAGCGTACGTTGTGTTACTTGGAGACTCTCCAATTTCATGGAAAACCAAGAAACAAGACATTGTCTCGCACTCGTCAGCTGAGGCGGAGTACAGGTCGATGGCTGCGGCTTTGCGAGAGATGAAGTGGCTCAAACGACTGCTGGCTGACATGGGGATAAGACATAACATGCCAATGGAGCTGTTCAGCGACAGTAAGTCAGCCTTGTATATTGCAGCGAATCCCGTATTTCATGAAAGAACGAAGCATATAGAGGCGGACTGTCATAGTGTGCGAGACTCTGTACAAGATCGCTTGATTGTCACGAGGCATGTACGAACGACGGAGCAGCTCGCCGACATCATGACGAAGGCGTTGGGGAGTGCTGTGTTCCATTACTTACTCTTCAAGTTAGGAGTTCGCAACTTGCATTCTCTTACTTGAGGGGGAGTGTTAGATGTGGTTTGGATTGGTTGAGCCGGTATATCGGTTGTGATATATATATTGTAGATAAGTCCATATCGTTATGTGATAAGGACTTGGGAGATATGATCGGATCCTGAGAGGATCTCTTGTGTAGGGTTGTATATAACCTCACTGTATGTTGTCAATATACTTAACACAATTCCTTCAACATTCTCTATGAGTTTACATTATCTGACTCCAATCTTAAGGACACAACAAACCCCACAAACAGAAAATGAAAGATCCAATTAGTCTAGCTAGGTACTAAAACCAGTTCGAAAGAGTAAATGAACAGTAAATCACTCAGTAGACATTAATCTGTCTTGGTGTGGTTGTAGAGAACGGTTACTGCTGCTGCGGCGGCGTTCGATTGTTAAAACTGTTGCTGCTTCCTGTTCTGGATTTAGGGTCAGGGAAAGGAGAATAGGCATGAGCTAGATCAAGGGCAGAAGGTGCGTTACCGTCCTTTTGTTCAAATTTCCATGTTCTCGGAGCGCTCATTGGCTTTTGAATTGCATGCTCTGGAACTCTTCATTCAGTCGGTTTGAGAACCATCATCCTTTTGATATGATGAAGTAATAAATAAACAAAAGCATTTGGTTAGATAGTTGATCTCAACAGAGCCGCAAAAAGTTGGATAGCAGGGGACGTATACACAGCATACGCTAACAAGAGGCAATAGATTCAGCTTAGGTCGTTCCGGAAAGGCCAGCCAGTGGGTTGCACCAAATGTCCAGCAGGCCTAACGTAAGAATAGTTTGTAAGACGGTTACTGCTGCTGTCTGATTCTAAGTTTAGAGATGAATGGATTCCATGTCTTTGAAATGGATGTCAATGTTTCACCAAACTATACGGCCATGTTGTATATTTCTGAAACTGATTTCAGCTGTAAGTTGATTTAGTTTAAACTAATCTCAAAAGCAAAAAAATAATTAATTAACACCAATCATATATTTTAAAAAAACACCAATCATATATATGTTCAGAACACAAAACAAATGATTTACAAAGAACATTTGCAGAATTCAAAAGACAAAACAGATCCGTAGCCTAGAAGACACAATCCAAAACGCAGCAGCAGCACATTGCAGCCAAACTGCAAAATAAAATAAAATATATACAGATGTAAGTGACTTTAGGAGATTTATAGAGAATATCCTATTTAAGTGATATGGTTTTGGTGAAAAAGATAAAAAGAAAGCTTACCATCCACGTAAAAATCCACCACTGCCTTTGTTCTGCGTCTGATGATGCACAGTTTTGGGAGAGCCACTCATCATCACCGGGTAACCCATCGGTGGTGGCGCCGTCACGTACGGTTTCTCGCTCAATGTCTGCTTCATTTCTGCATATTTAATAAGAAAACAATTGATTGATTTATATGCCTCAACATATGTCAACAGCACTTGTATATATAAAAAGAATTGAACTTGCCGTTTTGCTGATAATACTGCTGAGCCATTTAGATGGTATTAGTTTGGAGAGCTGAAGATGAACACGATTCTTGGAAATTTGGAATTATAGATCTTTTTAAAATCTTTGAAGTCTATATTATTTATATTGTTACGAAAGACAAGAAAAGATGAGCCGCTTTCGTTAAAAATATAAAAGATGTGGGGTCCGCTGCACTATTTGCACATTAAATTTCCTTCTATATATACGAACGTTTGCGTTCGTTTGTAAACATACCATCTTTCTCCTTCAATAACACATCCTCTCTTCTTATCAGTATTATCTCCTTCGTACGGGTATAAAATTTTGTTTTATTTAAATTCCTGCGATATAATAAAATTCCAGTTCTTTTTATAACACGTTATCAGCATGATCACTCTGCGATTCGGTAAAATTTATTTGTATCATTTATACCCTGTTATAATGGCCGGAATACCGCCTATATTATTTACTATTAATTTAATTTATTTATTGGTCGGCCGAGCCGCCTTATATTCTGTTTATTGTTTATTGGTCGGCCGAGCCGCCTTATATCCTGTTTATTATTTATTGGTCGGCCGAGCCGCCTTATATTCTGTTTGTTATTAATTGGTCGGCCGAGCCGCCGTATAATTTATTTATTACTCTACATTGATCGGCTGAGCCGTCGCATGATTTGTTGTCATAACATAAATATTTCATTGCCATAATTTTTACTTTTATGAAATTTTATAGATTTGATTGACTGTTTAATACGATATTTTCAGACTGATTTTTAGTGCACTCGATTTAACCCCAACGGTCACAAAGAAATTTTTTCAAAAATTTCCCTTTCTCCAACGGTCATGAACAGTAATTTTCATCTATAAATACAACTCATTTTCACTCCATTTCATCATCCAAAACATTTCATCTTCTCTCAAAAATTTCAAATCGCTCTCCTCCGATTTATCATTTCAAGAAAGATGATTCGCGCACTTTTGTTTTTATGTGCCATTTTTATTTGTGTTTCTATTTATGGTTTACTCGTTGGAGAATTTACTCCGAGTGAATTTAAGATGAATATCGGTTTAATTTTCTTTACATCGCTTCTCCTTGTAATTGCTTGCATGATTAATGTAAACGGTTTTTAAATTATGAAGTTCTAATAAAATATTTTATTTTGTGTTTTAGAAATACAAATGGCAAACATCGAGAAACTCCAGTTCCCGGCTCTGAAAGTAACCGGCGAAAATTATGTCAGATGGGTCACAAATGTGAAACCTTATCTTGTAATAAAAAAGATAACTGAAGCGATAGAAGTCGGTAACAAATCGCCACCCGAGCATATAGCCGAAGCGATAATCTTCCTGAAGAAGCATTTAGATGAGAATCTAACTCACGACTATGGAGACGTTGAGGACCCAGCCGTACTATGGCAAGCCTTGAAAGATAGGTTCGATAATCAAAAGGAAATCAATCTCCCTCACGCTCTTGAAGAGTGGAAAACCCTGAGGTTTCAGGATTTCCAAAGGGTTAGAGATTACAATTCCACTATCTTGAGGATAGTTGCACAATTAAAATATTGTGGTAACCCTGTCACCGAAGCAGAAATGCTTGACAAGACATACAATACTTTCCACAAAGAACACAACGTCTTATCCCGAATTTACAGAAAATGTGGGTACACCAAATTTTCTGAATTGATGGTAACACTCATGTTGGCTGAAAAGAACGATGAGTTACTAATCAAAAACCATAATTCCCGACCTACGGGAGCCAAGGCATTTCCCGAAGTGAATGCTACGGCGGTAGAATATTCGGGAAGGAGAAACCAGACCAACCGAGGTCGTGGTCGGCGTTTCAACAACAAACGTGGAAAGCCTTACTATCCTAAAAGTATTAGATCTAACAAATGGGTTAGATCTGAACAACCTCCTAAAGGCAAAGAAACCGAAGAGGATACCACAAAGAAAAGTGAGACTGTATGTTACAGATGTGGATGTAAAGGACATTGGTCCCGTACCTGTCGTACTCCCCCACATTTGTGCAAGTTATATCAAGAGTCCATAAAAGGAAAGGCTAAAGAGGTGAACCTCACGGAAAATGTTGAAGGGACCTCATACCTTGAATCCTCCGACTTCGCTAATGAGCTGGACTAGATTACTCCTGAAGAGAATCGAAATGCCTATGATAAGAGTATTGAATAGTTTTCAGTATTACCATGTATAATTATTATATTTCATGTTTTAAACAAATAATGATGTTTTTAACGTCATCTTATTGTATAATTATTATGTGTTTCCTTATATGAATGAATTTTATGTTTTTCTTTTATTAATATTTATGACAATTTCAGAAATGGATCAGAATACTAATGAAGCAAAATCCAAGAAACGGATTCGTGAAATATGCATACCAGATAGTGGAACAACGCACACTATTCTGAGACAAAAGAGATATTTCTCTGATATAAAACCGACAAGAATTGTCGTCAATACAATATCAGGTCCTGCAGACGTGATTGAAGGAACTGGTAAAGCAAACTTTACTTTACCGAATGGAACAAAATTTTCCATAAATAATGCTCTATATTCTCCAAGTTCTAAAAGGAATTTGTTGAGTTTTAAAGACATATATCTTCACGGATATGATACTCAGTCTGCAACTGAGGATGGAAAGAAATACATGTATGTAACTTCTGAGAAATGTGGCAGAAAACACATATTGGAAAAGTTTCCAGAGCTTCCTTCGGGGTTACATCATACTTATATCGATGAGATCGAATCAAATCTTGTAGTAGAACGGAACCCAGAAGAGTTCACGTTATGGCATGATCGCCTTGGCCACCCAGGAACTACAATGATGCGTAAAATCATAGAAAGTTCACATGGTCATCCACTGAAAATCCAGGAGATTTCTCAAGGGAATAAAATGACATGTGTTGCATGTTCTCTAGGAAAATTGATCGTAAGGCCATCGCCAACCAAAATCGATAAAGAATCACCAAAGTTCCTTGAAAGAATTCAAGGCGATATATGTGGACCTATACACCCACCTTGTGGACCATTCCACTATTTTATGGTATTAATTGACGCATCCAGTAGATGGTCACACGTTTGTCTATTATCATCTCGAAATGTGGCATTTGCGAGATTTCTAACTCAGATAATCAAACTGCGAGCACAGTTTCCTGATTATACTATTAAAAGAGTTAGACTAGACAACGCTGGTGAATTCACATCCCAAGCATTCAATGACTATTGTATGGTAATGGGAATTGAAGTTGAACATTCGGTTGCTCATGTTCATACGCAAAATGGTTTGGCTGAATCTTTAATTAAGCGTCTGCAATTGATTGCAAGACCATTGATCATGAGATCAAAACTTCCAACCTCTGTATGGGGACATGCCATTTTGCATGCAGAAGCACTCATTCGGATCAGACCGAGTGCATACCATAAGTATTCCCCACTACAGTTAGCGTTTGGTCGAGAACCAAACATTTCCCACTTTAGAATCTTTGGTTGTGCGGTATATGTGCCTGTAGCACCACCACAACGTACAAAGATGGGACCACAAAGAAGATTGGGAATATATGTTGGTTTTGATTCCCCATCAATTATAAGATACCTAGAACCACAGACTGGTGACGTCTTTACAGCACGTTTTGCTGATTGTCATTTTGACGAAAATGTATTCCCAGTTCTAGGGGGAGAAAACAAAAATGTTGGAAGTGATATAAAATGGAGTGTACCATCATTGTTATATCTTGATCCTCCCACTAAAGAGTCAGAACTAGAAGTTCGACGAATTATGCATTTACAGAGTATAGCTAACCAGCTACCTGATGCATTTGTAGATACCAAGACGGTAACTAAATCTCATATACCAGCTGCAAATGCTCCTGCTCGTATCAAAATGCCAAATGAACAAGAAAAGGAGGATGACACACGAGAGCCAAAAACACGCCTGAAGCGTGGTAGACCTGTTGGTTCTAAGGATAAGAATCCTAGGAAACAGAAGAAAGCTGAAATATATGATGCACCCAAAATAGCAGAAAATATTTTGGAAGAAATAAATGATAAGGATTCTGATGAATCAGAGCATCATGAATCAGAGCATCATGAATCGAAAGATAATCATGAGATTTCTATTAATTACATCCATAATAAAAGGATATGGAATAGAAATGAACAAAATGACCTTGATGATGCTTTCTCATATATTGTGTCAAGTGAAATAAATGAAGAAATCGATGATCCAGAACCAAAATCTGTCTATGAATGTCAAAAGAGACATGATTGGGAACAATGGAAAAATGCAATACAAGCTGAACTTGATTCGCTTAATAAACGAAAAGTATTTGGATCTATTGTGCTCACACCTGCAGATGTGAGACCAGTTGGGTACAAATGGGTTTTCGTTCGAAAGCGAAATGAGAAAAATGAGATTACGAGATACAAAGCTCGTCTAGTGGCTCAAGGTTTTTCTCAAAGACCTGGAATCGATTATGAAGAAACGTATTCTCCAGTTATGGATGCAATCACATTTAGATTCCTGATGAGTCTAGCAGCTGATAAAAATCTAGAGATGCGTCTCATGGATGTTGTTACAGCTTATCTATATGGATCATTAGATACTGATATCTACATGAAAGTTCCTGATGGATTTAAAATGCCAGAAGCATTAAGTTCCAAACCTAAAGAGTTATGTGCAATAAAATTGCAAAGATCATTATATGGGTTAAAGCAATCTGGACGTATGTGGTATAATCGTCTCAGTGATCATTTAACAAAAGAAGGATATGTGAATGATCCTATATGCCCATGTGTTTTCATCAAGAAAACAATATCCGGATTTGTAATAATCGCGGTATATGTTGATGATCTTAACATTATCGGAACTCAAAAGGAAATACAAAAGGCATCAGACTATCTCAAAGGAGAATTTGAGATGAAAGATCTTGGACAGACACAGTATTGTCTTGGCCTACAAATAGAACATTCACAAAATGGTATATTTGTGCATCAATCCACATACACTAAAAGAGTGTTGAAACGATTTAACATGGATAAATCAACTCCTCTTAGCACCCCGATGGTCGTTAGGTCACTTAATATTGAAAGTGATCCATTTCGACCACCTGAGGAAAAAGAAGAGATACTTGGTCCGGAAGTACCATATCTAAGTGCAATTGGAGCGCTGATGTACCTTGCAAATTGTACACGGCCTGATATATCATTTGCTGTGAATCTTTTGGCAAGATTCAGCTCATCCCCAACTCGAAGACATTGGAATGGGATTAAACATGTTTTTCGTTACCTCCAAGGGACCATTGATTTAGGCTTGTTTTATCCTAAAAGTTCAAAAGGTCAAATGGTTGGTTTTGCAGATGCAGGATATCTTTCAGATCCACACAAAGCCCGATCGCAAACAGGATACGTTTTTACGATCGGAGGCACTGCTATATCTTGGCGTTCTCAGAAACAAACGCTCGTGGCTACTTCTTCAAATCATGCTGAGATCATTGCACTCCATGAAGCAAGTAGAGAATGTGTATGGCTAAGATCAATAAGCCGACTATTTTATATGAAGATAATGCAGCATGTGTTGCTCAAACAAAGGACGGATATATCAAAAGCGATAGAACGAAGCATATTCATCCGAAGTTCTTCTCATACACTCAAGAGCTCGTGAAGAAGAAAGAGATTGAAGTAAGATATGTCCAATCATGCGACAATGCAGCTAACCTCTTCACAAAATCACTTCCGACTTCGATATTCAGAAAACATGTTCGTAACATTGGAATGCGTCATCAGAAGGATCTATGACTGCTCATTCGAGTGGGAGCTTACGTAGTTGTACTCTTTTTACCTTACTTTTTCCCATTGGGTTTTCCTAGAAAGGTTTTTAACGAGGCAACAAAGACGTTAAGCGAGAGCGGATAGTGACACCGGCCCCCAAGGGGGAGTGTTACGAAAGACAAGAAAAGATGAGCCGCTTTCGTTGAAAATATAAAAGATGTGGGGCCCGTTGCACTATTTGCACAGTAAATTTCCTTCTATATATACAAACGTTTGCGTTCGTTTGTAAACACACCACATTCTCCTTCAATAACACATCCTCTCTTCTTATCAGTATTATCTCTTTCGTACGGGTATAAAATTTTGCTTTATTTAAATTTCTGCGATATAATAAAATTCCAGTTCTTTTTATACCATATATACATTTTTTTGGTGTTACATTTTGCTTCTCGTTTAAGACATTAACTAGAAGGTGGTTTGGTTCTCTTCTTCGAAACTTCCCATTTGACACCGACCAACGACGACGGAAACGCGTTTCAAATAAAACATACTTGACATTTGGTCGTCTTCGAAGTTTCCAGACCAACGGACGTTTTCTCACGGGAATTTTTTGAATAACGTTATTGTCTTGTCCGGCCCATATAATGACAGGCGGATGATGGTCATTGTCTTGTATGGCCCATATAATGACAGGCGGATGATGGTTATTGTCTTGTATGGCCCATATACTCAATCCATCATTTCCTCATAGCACCAGAAGAGGATGCTTCTTTGATTAGAAGAGCATTCAATCATTACAGAAAAAGAGATTTTTTTTGCAAAACATATATATAAATGAGATAGACGATGCCATACAGAAAAAGAGATCTTTTGGCACATAAATAGAAAAAAGAAGAGAGTTGAACACAGAGCCGGTCCTAGGAAGAGTTGAACATCATCAAAACAATATTTTCATGCACGTAAAGGTATCCTTTTTCAAAAAATGAGTGTCTTTGTCAACAACGTTTTAAACTGTGTTTAACTTCAACACCGCCAATAAAAATCTCTAACCTAACCAAAACCTACATCTTCTCTAGCCCAGCAACGTATCAACCTAACTTAATGTCATGGCTTGGAGACTAATATCCCATGATTGCAATGCATAACAGAATTTAACAACGTTATAATGAAAACAGGATAATAAGATGACTGCAAAGAGAAAAAACATATGCGAACAAAGAGAACCAGTTCTCAACTAAAAAATACAAACATTCAAAGGAATGAGGCAAACCTTTTGGGTCAATGTTGAAAAGCGTTTCAGAAATTGTACTACAGCCTTTTAAGAATCGAATGAAAAACTTCTTTCTTTGTCCTTGTTTTGCATTATTATTGTTACCTAGCCTAGCTTTAAGAGTTGAAGCTTTGTGCTGAAGCTTTCTTGAGCTCAATAGCTCGTTTATAAGGCGGTGCGATCGGAGGCTGAATCGGGTCCAGGCTTCGGTATGACGATCCATCTGCCTCTTTTGGGAGTGGGTAAGACCGGTCCGAGTCATAACCGCTTAAGTCACCACATGCCAAGAATGGAATATAAACTTTGTTGGGTCCTTCGAGCCAACCACTACTGCAATCTGCAGGGTACCAAGAATGTCATGAACAAAACTCTCTTTAAATATACAACAAGTTATGTGGCTTGCCCAAAAAGTTCAATTCACATGATGGGAGCATTTCAGGCGAGAGTTTTGTTGAGAAAGAGTCATTTGAAAGTGTACTACTCAATACTGCACAAGTTAGCTTCTGATCTTGAAGATGAAGTGAAAGAGAGTTTTTTTACCGAGATCGCTTCCACCTGAAGGGCTTCCGACTTTCTCCAAGAGAAGATGCAGATCTCTCGGGTTAAATCCTTCTGGTGGGGAGTAATTTTCGCAGACAGCAAAAGCTTCTATTTATAAACAAAGTCAGAGAAATGCAATCAGAAGAAAGGGGAAACAATTGAGACCTCTTTGATGGTTAAACCTCTAAGTGTAAGCAAATCATATTTGCACACATGAAAGTTAATACTCTTTATTACCTATACTAGAATTGCGGCTGCTTTTAGGTTTCGCAAAAGTCACAGTTGGGAAAAACAACTTCAGCTGCATATTAAAAACAAACAAATATATCAGTAAAAGAACCAGTTAGTTAATTACAAAAGCACAACTTAATCTAAAAACTTACCTGACAGTACAAGAGACTTGTATCTTTTCCACGGAATATCTTTGCAATGAACTTTCCACCTTCTTTAAGAATATGGGTTACAATCGTTAAGCCCTAACGAAGAAAAAAGGATATGCTTATTGTCAATGAGAAAAAAACATGTTTCGGGTTAAAGCTAAACATGACATGCAGAGTCTTGTAAACAGAAAGCAAACACCTTACCGCTAGTATGAGTTGGGACTGGACAAATTCATCCATGTCATGCAAACCGGTAACTGCCAACCAAATTATGGAATTGTGTTATTTCGCTAGTATGTGGTAAAAACTGAACAGTGAAAAGGACTATAACTACTGCTTTACCATCTGGAGCACCATCACACACAACCAGGTCAGCCTTGCAACCGTCAAAATGTCTAATGACCTTGAGAAGAAAAAGAAAACACCCAGAAAAAGGTAAGCCATAGAAACAAACAAAAAATCCAAGCATAAATGATGAGGAATAAAAAGATGAGAATAGGAGTTAAGAAAATTTCACCACTTGGGCAGTCCGAGCATTAGTTATGTCCCCTTGAACTTGGATTACACCTTCGATTGGAGCCATAGGCTGCAAATCTATGGCCACAATAAGAGGAAGATCCTCTTCTCTGCAAAGTGATTCAGCAGCAACATATCAGTTTGACTTTGTCAACAAGTGTGAATTACTAAACGAGCACAATTGAAGAAAAACGAAGTTCAAGTGTGATGATGATTATGTGACGATTTTGCACAATATGAAAACTTACTTTGACTCAGCTGAATACTTTGCAGGAAGATACAGTTGACGACTCAGAACCTAGAATGAGGACGCTGATAAGATTCAGAACCTTTCTCTCCCAACTTAATTTTCCAAATACTTATCACTTGCTGTTTTCATCTATGTAACTCCTCCAGTATTAAACTAATCGTACGTACTAAGTTGTCAGTTAGCTAACTGAGATTCCAATCCTATGCAAAAGGTTTACCCTGGAGATCTAAAAAGTAATAGCTATAGACATTCTTAACAGCTCTTCTAAGCAAAAAGATGGGCGGTAGTTATAATGCACGCAAAACAGATTTGAAGAAAGAATAAAAATCACCATACCTGACTCCAGCTACCAGGGGCAGCACATAAATCTACAACCCTCTTCACTCCTGCATAATATTAACAAGAACAAATCAGGAAAGCTTACATCAACTTTAATTGATATTGATAATTTTGGCTTAAAAGTGCTGCACTCATTTAAATAAATATTATCTTAGACCTTGAAAAATGTTGAACTCCTCATCAATCTGAAGAAGCTTAAAGGCACTTCTGGCACGCCACCCTTCTTCTTTGGCTTTCCGATAGTATATATCCTACAAATTCCAACTGGTTAACGCAAATGCCAGAAATATAACCGCAATTTTTTCTAACTGTAAGCTAAGAAAATATGAGAATCAAGGGAGGGTGGGTGGGCGGGCGCACCCTTTTATCCCGAGAAGCTTTTCCCATGTCTTTGTCAAGAGTTACTGCGATGAACACACAAAAAAAAAAAAAGTCAGACAGCGATAAGTTAAGGCAGAATGATGACTAAGAGGCATTCTATCGAACACATTAAGGGCACAACGAAATCAAAGATTAAAAAGCCAAAATCAAACGCACGATTTATGAACCAAGAGTTTAGCAGCAAAGCAGAATCCAAAGCTAGAGCCAAGTTAATCAGACCAAACAAATTGTCATGCTAAATCAAGTAAAAGAAAGAAAAAAAAAAAAAAACTCATCTAAACAGCAAACCGCTTTAGTTCGTTGCAGACCATAAAAAACAGTAAACAGAGGAACACATACAAACCTAAGCAATAAAATAGCAAAAGGCCTCAACACAGACGAACCTTGAAGAAGGAAAGCGACTGAAGCGAAGGAGGCGCCGGCGGAATCGTTTTAGAGCTATAGGAGGAGGAGTCGCTCTTCTTTGTGGGCCATCAATATTCCGATAAAAGTTTCGGCCCATTTAACTATGATTTGATTTTAATTCGTCCGTTTTGTTCCTCCCACAAGCTCACTCTCTTGTGTGTTAATAAGTTTTTTTTTTTTTTTAAACTCATCATCAACTTATCATTAACCTACTTGTTCTCCAGACAACATTCTATCAGACTCTACTTGAAATTTTAACCACTTTCGCACTACAGAATATAACTTGGGGACATTAGACACAAATATGATAGTCTCTTTTACTATCCTGTCAGCAACCTTATTACCTCCTCTTAGAAAGAACCTCACTTCTGCATGCAGAATTTGTAACAGAGCTTGGGGAATCTTGTCCATTACTGGTAGTAGCTTTGGCCATACCTCCTCTGTTCCGTTCACCATCTTAGCCAAGCACAGGGAATCAGTTTCAAATAAGACATTGTTGTACTGAAATCTCGCCATTGATTCCACTGCCCATTGGAGAGCCTCTGCTTCTGTTCTTATGCTCGATTCCAAACCCATAGCATATGTCCTTTTTCACCTCTGCAGATCCACCCCACACCGCTATTATTTCTATCTTTTTTCCAAGCACCATCGGAATTACATTTTATCCAGTTCGCTGATGGAGGTCTCCATGAGCGTACCTGCTGAGTGTTATGAACATTATGCTCCCCTCTCTTTTCTACCACACCCAGTTTAACCTTCTCTCTTCTCCTCCATTCCTCCGCATCCTCTTGGGCTTTCCTCACAATACTCAAAGCTTCATACTCTTTGCCTTTGAACATCAACTCACTTGTGTGTGTTAAGTTAAGCATCTAGTATTTGATATTCATCCAAATATATTCATTCAAGGTCGGCTGGCTAACTTTGCTTTGATATGTTCCCCATCTTTTGTCTTCTCTTAATAAAAATACATCTACCTCATTGAATATTCATTACAAAAATGAATCTTATTGAAATCAACCATGACTAAATTGGTCATGAGAAGAATAAAAGAGTGAGATCACATTCATAGTTGTGGTGTGTATGTCCAAAGAAGAAGCTAAAAAAGGTTGTTGTTGGTGATGGTGGTGGTGGTGGTTATCATATCATATTATATAGATCAACGGCCGCTTGTGAGAAGTCCTTTAAAGGATATGTAAAGATCATTGTTCTCTGTCCCGAATATCTCCTCCGACTTCCTCAACGTTTCCTAAGGGGGATGGAGATTGAAGATGATATGGTTTTCGTTTTTTTTTTAAATTCAAATTATACAAAATGACACACTTGTCAGGTTAACTATTACCTCACGGCTCTGCTTCCGAGCGTTTAGTTCCTTGATGTTAGCCAGGAATGCGCTGAACTGCTCGTAAGACAAACGGCTCCTGCACAACCATTCCCTCTTCTTATCTAGCTACTACCTCTAGTAAAACAGTTATATAACAATCTTAACATACCTGGCTTGTCTAAAGAACTCTTTCCCATCAATCCTCGCATGGCGAGCTGTATAATTAAAAGACAATGAGACATATATATATATATATATAATAATAATACTGATTGAGAACAGAGGAAAAACAATTAGGGAATATTGACCTGAAGTAGAATGTGAGCGAGGAGGAGAGTTTGGTACTGAAGATTGCTGGCTTGATGAGGACCACATGCGTATATGATCATACTGTGAAGCTGTTGGAGATGCGGCTCCTGAGAATAGCTTAGGAGATGATGCCGCAGAGTAGCTTCTCGGAGATCCACCAGCCGATACCATCTTTGGCGTTCCGCTTGGAGTTAACCCGGGGGGAGTCAAAGAGGCTCTTTGCCGTAAACCTGTTTCATTAAACCATTTATTTTATACATAAGAAGAAGAAACACTGTTAGATGTGACAAATCATTTAAACATACATTACCTTGGTTGTTGTTGGAGAAAGAATCGTGTGTGGATAAGCCATTTGAATTCTCATCTACAGAGAGCAAATAACATGAGAGAACAATCATTTCATTGACGAGACAGCCTCTTAAATAAAAACAAAAAGAGCTTAGCGTGAATGCGAACAAGCTTAGAATACCTTTGTCTCTGACATCAGTGCTGTCGATTTGCTGTAAGAAAAAAAGGGAAAAAAAGTATGTAAGATGAGATATATATACAAAAAAAAGAAAGGAGTGAGTGATGTTGGGCATACAGATGGATTCTCATCATTCAAAGATTGCATCAATTGTCTCTTGAATGCTTCCAGCTACAAAACAAAATAATGACAAGTAACTGAATCATAAATAATAAATCACCCATAACATGAACAACAGTATGTAAAAGATAGGATAGGAGGGGAACCTTTGCATAATCACGACCGAGTTTCTTGGCAGTGATGGCCAGCGAATCTCGCTCTTGTCTTAGTTTCATCTTTCACGTTACAAACATAACCACCCCAATATTAAAAATTGGCAGACTGATCAAAGTCAACTAGTGTGATTGATTAATTCTTACATTTTCGTCGAGGGCATTCTTCAGGGAGGAACCAGCCTCGTGGTATAGTCTTTCCAAGGAAGATGCTCTTCCCTCGAGATCATCGATAAGCTTATCCTTTTCACGAAGCTTCTGCGTGAGGACGGAGACTTGGGACTCTAGATTGGAGACCCTGGAAGCGATGGCCATTGACGTGATCTTCCTTGCTAGATCCAGTTGTTCATAAGGGTCCGTTGGGATCACCGCCAGAATCTCGTCCGACAGGCTGAAGTCTGGTTGCGACATCTTCACCGGAGAGATTCCTAGCAGCAGGGCCCGACTCTGATCCCTAACCACTTTCTTTTCTTTTTTTTTTTAATTTTGTTTTTATTTATTGGAGAGAGAGACAAATGACTGTCACATTTGTCTACATATTATTTTTATATTTACTAGGCCTGGGCATCCGGATCTTCGGATCAGGTTCGGATCGGGTATTGTCAGATCCGGGTCCTTCGGGTCCTAGCAATTTAGACCCATATAGGTACTTATAACTTTTCAGGTCGGTTCCGGGTCGGGTCTTGTCGGATCCGGGTCGGTTCGGATCTATAATTTCAATACCCGTAAAATACCCAATATTTTTGGGTATATTTCGGATCCGGGTCGGTTTAGGTATTTAGGACCCGAAATAGACCCGAAATACTCGAACTGGACCCGAAAACTCTAAAAATACCCGAAGAACCGCAAAAATACCCAAAATTTTATCCGAATACCCAAATTATATTTTCTAAAAATCTAAAATTTCACCCGAAACCTACAATTATACCCGAAAATCCAAACCCAAAACTTAAAAAAAAAATCCGAAATACCAAAAATATACTCAATCACCCAAATATACCTACTATATACAATTATTTACGGGTACTTCGGATATCCGAACGGGTCTCGGGTAGGATCCAGACCCGAACCGAGACCCGCGGGTCCAAAAAAAGAAGACTCAATAGGTATTTAGTATTGACCCGGACCCGAATCTATATTTTCGGGTCGGTTCCGGTTCGGGTCTTCGGGTCCGGGTAAAATGCCCAGACCTAATATTGACAATGAAAACCTGACCTCTTGCGATTTTTATTTATCTAAAAGGCCTCAATTTCTCTTATTTATCATCTAAAACCTCCCTCTTACGACTTTCATGTTTTAGATCCCTTAGCTATTTATTAATTATATAAAAGACCTCACCTCCTTTTATCTATAGAATTAAAGCAGAATCTCTAATAGGATTATGCCCTTAGTTTTTCAAGTTACTTACAAGACTATGTCATTGTCTTTTTAATTTCTCATCTATAATTAAATTCATTTTAGAAAAATCATGCTTTTCATTAAAGTGATCGTAACAATTCTTAACAAAAATATAGGAACTTCTGAATAATTCGACAACAATATATGTCATAAACTACACAATTAATCCTATTTAATTTATTGGTTATCGAATATCGAATTTTAGAAAGTTGAAACAGAGGAAAGTTATAAGGGAGTGAAACATATTTCGATCCCTATATTTTTGTGAATCTATTAACTAAACGGTTTAGTCAATTTAAAAATTATTTTATCACGAGTATAATCATAAAACTCCTAAAACAAATCGATCATATTCCCTATATATTTTCTTCATTTAACAAGTCGATTTTTAGGCAATTTTAAAAGATTTGACCACACCAATAATCTAGGAATTTCCAAAACTAACCGTGTATATTTCCAAAGAATATATTCTTCATTTAATAACTTTATACACGATGAAATATAATTCTATAAATACATCAAAAGAGACGAGTAGATTCAAGCAAATGTCATTCATACCTGGAAGCATTGCAATGCTCAATATGGCGAGAGTTAAAGAGAGATAATAATGTAAGACATATCTTATGTTTTTAAAAACATTAGTTTATTATTAACGATCAATGGTTTTCTGATATTTTTATAATTCTATGTAAGAAAAAAAATACATGCAACCTGTGGAAAGAATAACCTTAACTTTCCAATTTTTTTCAAACCTAGGTTTGGTCCACCGGGTCCATGTCAGAAATGTAGCAATTTAAAGTTCATGAGTTAATGATCAATCAAAACTAATCTGTAAGCCTTTCAATCTTTTATTGATGCTAACATTTTCAACAGGTTTAGCGAACGATACCAATGACATTTGCTAAGATATTAGATAGAGTTTCTTAAAAAGTAAAAAGAAACGAAGCTTACAATTCGCAGGAACAACCACATCTCTTTCAAGGTGACACCCAACTTTTTCCTACAACAAGGCAATGAAACAATGATTTATAGAAGATTCAAGAATATTTTTAACTGTAATTTTTTTTTCCTTTTTATCTGAAGATGGGTCAAAACTAGAAGATTCAATATGTTGTCCACTTGCTCCATCAACGTTTATTGTCTCTATAATCTTCAAACAATTGATTTTTCTTTATATTTCTTTTAATCACATTTTCAAATATGCTATAAAAAAGATATTTGGTATTATCTTTGTAAATATAATAGATTACAATAAATTAAAAATATGAATACAAGGAACTTTTTATAAAAACCCAACTCCTCAGAATTACTTTGTATGACTATAAAAATAAAGGTTTGTAAATTATGTCCCCAAACCAATAAAAATTTGTAAAACATAAAAGATTAACACAATTAAAAAATATTAGTTATCAAATATTAAACACATAAGTTAATAATTAACAAATATTTTAACTTCTTAATTTAATTTTTTAGGGAAACAAATCCAGCGCTGACATTTAAATCTCCTCTTAAAACTTTCATGTGTTTATACCCATTCCTTACTTATTTTTTTATCTAAAAGTCCTTAACATCTTCTATTTGACATTTAAAGCCCTTTCGTTAAAAGTTTCTTCACTCTTTTCAAAACGAAACATGATCAACTAATAATATGTTCATATAAGCAGAAAAGTTTATATGGTCTTAAAATTAATTTCACACAAAAACAATTATGAACATGTGTTTTAAGATTACAACATATACAACTATAGTGGGAAAATGACCGATTTAGATCCAAACAATTTGCGTTGTGCTAAATACGATCTAAACAACTAGTTCATGCTAAAAACAATCCCAATTCTATTTTAATTTAAATGTCCAACCCGAAATCCTTTCCGTTAAGCAAAACCTACTTTTACTAACATTTAGTTAGTCAATCGTTAAACCTAGATTATTCATAGTGCAAAGCCGATAAGTTGGTTCGATATGGACAGTAAAATAACGGTTGTTTGCCTTCTAACACAATACTACGATGTCGTTTTGTAATTGTGATTAAGTAAAGCTTTTAACCATTCTTCCCCTTTTCTCTGCGACAAACACAAGCTATTAGAAAGAAAATTCATAATCTGAAATCTTAAAGAACTCAAGTTTTTGGGGAAAGGTATGTTAATAATTGTTCGGCTTTATGAAATTATGGAAGATGAACTCCAAACTTGTTTGCATTTTGTTGAAGTTTTGATCGGAGAAATGAGTGAGCGAAGGAGAAGGTTTCCTAAGATTTATAAATGTAGAGAGCATGTTGTACTCTGAACATCAAATATGGCTAAAACCCCATAACGGTTGAGCTCATATAGAAAAGATGGGGCAAGATTTTTACGTTAAGAACATGTCAATTTCGGGTTTAGTAAGTACATGGTTTACAGTTCATCTTGACAGAATTGGTCTCATATATTTAAATGAACATATATATGCATGGTTGGAAAGATTGAAGAGATAATTGAAAAATTTGAAAACATTGAAGAAACATCCATAACTTTGCAAAAAGAGTTCAATGTCCATGACTGACCAACTAGAAGGTGGTTGGCTCGCCTCTTCAAAACTTCCCATTTCACACTGACCAACGACGACGGAAACGTATTTCACATAAAACATACGTGACATTTTTTCGTCTTCCAAGTTTTCAGGCCAAATGATGTTTTGATGATAAGTGATAACGTTATTGTCTTGTAAAGCACATATAATGACGACAAGTGGATGATGGTAATTGGTTGTGCTTCTTTGATTAGGGTTAATTAATCTTGAGCCTATAGTTTGAAGATGAGATATTATGAATGCCATACAGAAAAAGATTTTTTTTGGCTTATGCATACAAAACCAACTTTGAATAATGTCATCAAAACAATATTTTTGTGTTGTGGAAGCATCGTAGCCTACTGGTTAAGGTTTAAAGGCTTCTACATCCAGGTCGGATCTTCAACATGGTGCAAGTAAATCTGGCCAGACGTGGATCTTTATAGGACGGCTCAGGTGATGCAGTTAGGCATAGATCTTCATAAGGCAGGTAGTATTGTCGTTTGTCGAATCGTCTATGTAATCTTTCTCATATCATAATTGTAAAATCATAATAAATGAGCGTTAGAAAAAAAAAACAATGTTTTCATGCACCTCAAGGGACCCTTTTTACAAAACGACAGTCTCTCTATTAACAACAGTTTTAACACCTCCAATAAAAATCTCTAACCTAACAAAACCCCACTTCTCTGGCCCTGCAGCATATCAACCTAATGATTTGGCTTGGAGACTAACATCCCAAGATCGCAATGCATAACATCATCTAAAAATGTTATAATGAAAACATGATAATATGATGACTGCAAAGAAAAATACATAGATAAACCAGTTCACAACTAAAAAGTACAAACATTCAAAGGGATGACCAGAGATAAAGTCATACTCGATCCATCAATAGCATCAAAAAACAGAAAACAAAAATATAGTTGTGATAGAGAGTGACCAGAGTTGAGATAAAGAGAGATGGTCTTGCTGGCTGTTGCTGCTGTAACCACAACTTGTCTTCGAAATTAGACCACGGAGTCATCTGTTCCTTCATACCCTTCCTCTTCCTGATGTCAGTCACCAGCGTTGAAGCCTGCGATCCTGCCTCCAGAGGGTCAGACGACATCATCTCCCAATGATCAAACACACATTGCGGGAATGCCTGTCCTGAGGTTGCTGCCCTAAGCTGACTCGAGAATCCAAAAGATTCAACGACTGGCAAGTAAGCCTTGATGTTGTACAATGGTGTTCCTGGCCTCTGCATCTCCTTAAACACATGTCCACGCTTCTGATTCAGCACATTGTAGATTCGACCAAGTGCTCCCTTTGGTGCTTGGATCTCCACCATGTACACCGGCTCCAACAGTCTGGGCTTGGCGGTGAGCTGCGAGGTGTAGATAACCCTCCTGGCTGTAGGGATAACCTGACCACCACCTCTGTGAATTGCATCAGAATGGAGAACCACATCACACACCTCAGAGCAGATTCCTCTCATGTTCTCATCACATAGAGGACCTTCCTTTGACGCCCACTGGAACCCAGCAACAACTGAATCCTTGATTTCATTTAGGTATTGTACTCCCTTACACATGTCTACAACCATGTTAGGCTCCGTGGTTTCAGGTCTAAACGCCCAGATCTTCTTTGCAAGATCCTTGTCCCAACCAAACTCCTCTGCCAAGATCTTGGAACGGATCTTAGGATCATATCTCTTGGAACAATACAGCCTTCGTCAATTGCCTCTGCAAGACCATCCTCCAAGGGCCTAGCTTCCATGTAGAGACGGTTATGCTTGTTGGGGGACTTGCTCATCACCTTACAGATAGATCGCTCCAAAACAGTCTCACAAAATGAGACAACCGAGTCTGACTTGACAATCTCAACACCACCCATGAAATCATCCTGAAGATCCTTAAGACAAATTTCAAGATGAAGTCTCTAGCACCAGCAACAATGTGCTCACCTGACTCCTCCATCGTGCAAACATACTTTAATACCAAAATAGATTATAATCATCTAACAGAGAAGTATAAAGAGGTAAAATTAAAATTTGTGTTCAATCCTGGACAAAATCATATTTGCATCAAATTATCAAAAAAATGTTAACACATATAGACGAAAACGAGAATATACAAAACGAGATAAAAAAAAAAAATGTGATCCAAACAAAGTATAACAGCAAGCAAACATTAGATAAGGGTCAATCAATCACTGTTTATATAAGGCTTTTGGATCTTATCTGAGTTCCATCCTTAAAACGATTTCTACAATCAGATCTTACGAAACGAGACAGATTACAAAACGAGCAACAAAGAGTCGATGGGTTGGTAAGCAAACAGTGAGTATTGGTCATCTACACATTAAAAGCTAAAGCTATGCAGATCCAATTCAAAAAGTAAGCATCAACAACAATCGGAGAAAACACTCCGAACATCGTAAGAGAATAACAAGGAAACATGCTAACCAACGAAAGGAAGAAGAGGGAGCTTGAGAAAAATATAGGTGCAAGGAGGCGTTAGATAACTCAAAATCTAAATATATAGTCCGTGAACAAAACGTCTTATAGTATATGCTTCATCTCTTTTAGGGTTTTTGCTATTTTTTCGTGGTTATTTGACATCTAAAAACCACGCTGTTCAAAATCTCTCCACTCGTCTCAAAACGAAACAGGATGAAGTAATGCCCAAACAGGCAGGGAAAATTTGTCCGAGTCTTAAAATCAATTTTACACAAAAACAGCTATGAACATGTGTTTTAAGGGTACAACATACACAACTGTAGTAGTAATCTTTTTTTATCTGAATACCAAAACCTGTTTTTCATCATTTTTCTTCAAAAAAAAAATAATTCCCTCATGTACTTGTATGGATCAGTCTGCGTAGGGCTGTGAGTCCATGCATAAGTGCACCAACTTTCTCTGGTACTGCTGAAAGTATTCGCAAACCGCTGCTACTTCTTCCTTCCCTGGTTCTAGACCTGGCATATCCGTCATTACTGTGCCTAATTCCCCAGTAGACTCTTCGTCTTGGCTTGATAGCTCGTTTACGATTTCTGAATGGATCTCGTTACAGGCCAGCACAAACATGGCTACTGTGTCCGGCTGTTGCACCTCCTTGAGAGCTGCAAGCGCCTCTTGCAGGGAACCAGCGGCCACATATAAGATAAGTGCCCTAACATCGATATAAACGTACTTTCTTTTGTCATTATGTGATCTCTTCTTTAAGATGAAACTATGTCCCCTTTTTTATTTTTCAGTATTAAGAAAGTGAGAGTATGATTCGGTACCTCCACACATTGTGCTCCGCGTGGAGAACATGGTCAGCCCACCTCTGCAATACCCTGAGTAGAGAGAGATAATAGTTAAAGCAAGGGGCGGCACGAGATCACAACAATTACCAACACCAATTCTAGGAAATAAAAATCAGTCATATTCGAGGGAGAATGAAACGGTAAAAGAAATTACCTGGCATAATCCGATCCTTCTAAATGTGTGGCAGCCAAGGTAGCAGCATCTGTCCATCGCCCAGAATCTTGTAGCTGAAATATTATTAATGTCCAATATATTTAATGTGTTCCCCATTGTTACTAAACCAAAGCTAAAACACTCCCTAATAATTGCTAAGATGATGATCCTAGTCGAAGTATAGTTCAGAAGAATATACAATATCTCGTATTACAAAGGAAACAACGAAGCTAACCTGTGAACAAGCTTCTTGATGTCTTCCAACCGCGCATAGAAGATGAGTGCCAGTGAGCGAATTGTCCGTCCTTACCATGTTGGCTGCAACAACCTACATTTGTGTGCACCAAAAGTTATCAACGGAGCTTTTTTTTTTTTCAAAAGAAAACAAAAGACTATCAAATACGTAAAAGATAGATACCTTCAGTGCAAGGTCGAGAAGAGATTTAGACACAGCTGAAGAGAGTGCAACGGCTCGGAGAGCATTTGGATAGAAGTATGGAGAATCTGGAGCAGAAGTAAGCAGCAAGCTAACAGCAGCTTCCAAATTTCCAACTGATATCAGCCTGATCACAAAGCAATTCACTTGTCACCGCAAGATCTAAAGCTTGTAAACTCAGATTGGAAAACTAAAACCTAAGAACTTCGAATTTTAAGTTTCTGGTCTAGTTTCCAAGGACAAAGTTTATGTCTATAATTAAAGTAGTTAATTGATGTTTAAAAAGTCTAAAGCATGACTCGTCCAGCTATACTGCACAAACATCGTGAGACCCAAATATTTTTTGAACTTACAAACTGCTCTGTTTCTCGAATACCAGTTTCCATTATTGTAGCAAAAAATAATCATGCACTGTGTATCTTAACATATGATATCTAGTCTTCTTTCTAGCTTTGAACATACAACTGCCTTCGTCACCATAAATATCAAAGAAAAAGAAGAATCTATTTGCATCTGAAAAGTTGCATATTCAGTTATGATTCAAGATGGACACAGTTTCTCTCAGCTTAAAGACTTCTAAAATATATAGTTTCAACTTCATACAAGAGCTAATATAAAAATCAAACCAAAATTTTCAGGTAATAAAATGAAAAGAGATGAAGGTGAAAAACTAACTCGTGTACTTGTTTCTGAATGCAATCTTCTCCCTCCAATTTTTCATGCCAAGGAAGACGTTCATTGGCACGTGTCCATAATTCTTCTCGCTCAAAAGCCATTAATCTAAGTGAACCATCGCACTGTTCATTGAAATGGGTAATATAAGTTCATCGACAAACACATTGCAAATGAAAATATAATGATCTAAGCAAAGGAACTTATTTCCCAAATAAAATCGACGGGAATGGCTAGAATGAAAAAAAAACATTATTTTGAAACTGACCATAGAATCTATCTTCCTGGCTTCAGGTGCCGATGAACCAGTAAATGATATTTTACTCGGCATTGATGCTTCATCAACTCCTGAGGCCGAAGCAGGAGAAGGGATTTTCTGCGGAGACTTTCTTATCAGCTTGTTCATCAGATGGCGAATGGCCCGAGACAGTTGCAACCAGAAATAAGCTTCGGAGGTTTCACCAAAAACTGCAGCCGCAAAAGCAAATCTCGCAGCATAACCTTTCTTGACCACATCAGCATAGATTTTTGCTCTCTCATCATCCAATAAGCAACCTAGGATGAACAAAATTTAGAGCAGGGTAAGAAACTAGAATACTGAAACAGATACCTAGAACGAGAGACGTTAGTCTGGTACTGATACTATGCTAAAAAAGGGAAAACAACCTTCTTTCCGATAGGGTTCTAGTATCTTCAGTAGCATCTCTGGCACTACAGGGTCTCCTAAAGGTGGTAACTGAATCATGTAGCTCCGAAGATCTTTAGAGGATGAAGCCATTCCACGGATCAAATGAGGCCTTTTCTCCAAACTGGTGCTACAAGTATTAAACCAAGATGGTTTCACTCCCAACTGTAAGATCATCCGTAGTGCCTGCATGCATAATAATTTAGAAACATTGCTCTCAGAATCTTTCATGGGTCATATGGGCTGAGCTCATAGACACTAGTACTTGTACATAATTTCAGTAGTGTTCCAAGACTGAGTACCACAAAGACTTCAGAAACAAGAAGTATTCCTAAGTAAAGAAAGTTACCAGCGCATGAGGTACAGGAAGTAGGATAGGGGAGTACATAGGCATAGGGCGGAATCTCTCCTTTACAGATTTAGACTGGGGCACAAAGCCACCCTTCTTTTCATTTCTGCAAAAATCAGAAGAAGTTGGAAAAATAAAATAGCAGAAGTGATTGTAGCCAATTTAGGCTTGGATCAATAATAATAGCAAATCCGAAACAAGATCCTATATTACATGCCTAACTAGACAGATAAGGTAGAAAAACTTAGACATTCTATACAGTTTTAGTTATATGGGGAGAAACAACAGATAATGACTTTAAAACTTTATGTGAACAAAATCAACAAGTTGACAAGAAACTAATCCTAATCTGAAATCAGTCACGTGACTCTGAATGCGAATAAATTTCCACAAAGAACTGGTGTATACATACACAATAACCTCAACGAGTCGGAAGGTGCTATCAGCTCCAGCAATGCATAGAACAAGTGGATCATTTTTATCAGTTCTCAGAGGCAACCAGTCAAGTTCCAGTACAAGGGTGCCAGGAATCTGGGGCTGCAGAAGCGACTGGGCTACCGGATCTGGTGAATCCTGCAGCAAAATTCAGTATCAACTGTCAAAACAGATATTTTAGGTTGACCGAGACATATTTCAAACAACAAGTATCAATTAAAAAACAGTATTGTGTTTCTTTTCTCCCCAAAATTAGTAAGATAGCTTTGAAAACACAAGACGTGCCCAACTAATAGGAAACAGCGAATTCTCTTAGGACTCACAAGATCATATACAGAGAATGTATTGTCATTAAATAGCACAGCTACACGCCCTCGGCTGCGATCTCCAGCAACAACAGGTGAGAATTTGATTCTACGTACTCCGTCTCTGTGACTATTAAATGCAGATGACTGTCCAGTTGTTACATCCCACCATCTTATGTTTCCTGATCTATCTCCCATAACCTTAAAAAGAGAGTAAAATATGATTTCCCATGAAAAAAAAATTCAAAAAGAACTGGAAAGTGAAAAGAAACTAACCACGTGAGGCAAGCGATAAGCCATGGCGGTAACCAGCCCATCTGAAGGAACAAATGAAGTAGATGGCCACTTTGGTCTAGAAACAGAAGCGGATCATGTATGTCAGTAAATATAGAAGCAAGATTACACAGCAATCAAGGTCTGAGAAGGTGATTTTTGATTCATGTGAAAGCGTATGAAAGAAACTATCAAGCAGTGAAATGTCAACACTTTTCTGAAATTGGACAACGAAGATCCAATCATTATCTCACAGTTTTTCTAAAACGAATTTAGTGACGCATGGCATTAGAGAGAAATCATAGAACAAAACGGAATAAGGACAAGGTACGCTATAATGTGCAATCACTATTTCAGAATTTTCAGCAGCCCTAAAATATAATCTGCATTTGGCCACGGAAATTAAACGCACCTATAAGGGATTGCTAGTTTACGTACTAATGAAGATCTTTATACTGGAGAGATAAAAATTTCAGAACAACAATTGAGTTAATGGAACAATCTGCTATACCTGAAATCTCGAATCCTACGTCCTTGAACTTCAAATACTCCAAGGGCACCGTTTACCAGTGCAAATGCAAAACTCTCTACAGTTTCCTCATGCGACCCATCCGACTCTGCAAATATGTTAATTACAGACCATTAGAAAAAGATACATCAGACACTGGGCTAAGTTTAAGATATCACAGTTTTAGTGTCATAAATATCTCACTAGAGTCCGCTGAAGCAGTTACTCCTTCAGATGATGGCTGAAATTGCTTGGACGGACCGCTTTGAACTGGGCGTGGAACTGCTGGAAGCGTCCATTCTACGACGGTAAAAGGAAGAGCTAATGATCTAAGCTACAATAAGAAAGAAAAACAAACATAAAACAATTGGTTAGAATACATAACCTCGAAAAGATAATAAATACTCCAAAGTTAGACCTGGCGTGTATATAAACAAGCCTCAAATGCTAGAGCATTTATGTATTAAGAACACTTATAGTTCCTGTTTTGACCCACTCTCCACCTTATCATTATTTTCTTCTTGCTGGAATAGACATTGACAAGGCTAGGAGAGGCCAGAAAAGAAGCCACAGAGAGTAAGTTGCTTAAAACGACCCTCCTCTAATTTTCAAAAGGTACAAATTAATCCATTCAAGCATATTCTAACTCATTAGGCATTATGATGTTCAAGACCCAACATGAGCCAAATGTTTCAACCTTACTAAAGTTTCATATGCAAAAAGCAGAACCTGGTCAAGGGTGTGTTAGTTGAAACCTGAAACTTGAAAGTAAATGGACATACGAATAATAAATTCATATGGATGAAAGTTACAGAATATATGTGAGAAAGAAAAGGTTGTTATCACTCATGGGTACTAAGTCACGTAGAAAAAGCATATATTCTTCGGGGTTTGAGCTCACTCACCATGACTGGATGCTTGGTCATTGCCCAAACTTCTACAGGAGCATCACGGAATAGAATTAAAAGATACCTGCAACAAGACAAAAAAAATATTTTCTCAGCATCGGGGAGGTCTCTAAAGCTCTGGGCCCAAGTAATTACTTCTATTTTTACAATAGTTCCTCATCCTTAACATAGTGAGCCAGTATCTTCTATAATCTACATATTACATTTTTCATCTCATAATGGAACATGTTTCATATACCTAGGTGAGACACTGTTTCTAAGCTTAAACCATCAATGACAAGCTGGTAGCTTGAAGTGCACAAAGCCATTTGTATAGGCATCAATTACTCAAGCAAACCAAATTACATTCATTAAACTCCAACCTTCCGGAAGAAGAAGTTCTAAGAGCTCTTATGGGAGTACGCTCTGGCTTTTGTAAATCCCGAAATGGTTTATTCAACCCACTCCTAAGGCAGGTAACAACAAGCTTATTTATGTAGCCTCTGCTTTTGTCATTCACCTGAAACCACAAAACAATGAATGATGTTGGATGTCCAGTTCTCAAGTCTATTAATTTTTTCGTTAAGCTACTGGAAATAAAACTAAACCAAACAATCTTCTTAATCCTGATAGAAACCAATCCCAAACTGAAAACTACTACGAAAAAACAGAAGAAAGCAATGAAACGTAACTTGATCCACTTTAAATTTATGTGCACACCTGACTATAAGAAAATGAAACTAATCTTGAGTTTCCAAGCCACCGAAGTCCCCTAACTACTCCTGTATGAACCGACGTGCTTGCAGCAACAGCATTTGTCGATACATCAACAACATCGATTGTTCCGTTCTGAGTTCCCAAAGCAACCAGAGGAATAGCTGCAGCAGGAATGTTACCCCCTCCTTCATTTGATATCAACCCGTCAATCAATCAATCAATTTAATATTCCTAGGAACACCATCAGTATTAAGTATACAAGGGAGAATATAACTAACTCGCTAGGGTTGCTGTAAGAGAAGGAGATGGAACAGCAAGTGTAGAGACTGTGGAAGAAAGAAGCTGAAGCTGTCCATCCAGGCTGATCTGCATTGAGCGATGTAAAACAAGTAAAGGTCACTAAACAAGTATTGTGGAAAACACTACCGTAAAGACGAGGAACCTGCAAACACCAACTTCTATCCTCTGGAAGAGCAACCATTAAGTAATTATCAAACTAGTTAACACAAAAAAACTTGAAGCCACCAACCTTAAATGATAGGTCTGATTTGCCAAAGGAGGAAGTTGATGTGTGGCCTCTGCTTCGACTTGTAGTTGCAACAACTAGTCCCTCATCCAGATCTGAGGAATCTTTTTTCTCAAGTGCTTCAGGATGTGCTGCTTCAGTGCCAATGTCCAAGTCTGACACATTCTTCAGAGCATCTTCAACTCCTTCAGCGCTTAAGACCCACTTCCATATTTTACCGTCATCAGAAAGGGAGATAAAAGTTGTCTTAGAGACAATAAGGCTTTCGTCGTAAAAGTCAAATGGGTTATCAAAATCCACAGAGGAAGTTCCATCGGGGTGAAGTTTTGTAATAGTTTGCATGGTGGAATCCGATTGACTGAGGAGAATAGCCAGAGCTGAGGGAGAAGGGATGGACATTCCAATAGATGGCAAAAACTCTTCCATGGTACACATGACATGCACCTGTTCTCCTCTGCAACGATAAATAACCAGCAGTAATTTAGATGAATATCCATGTTTGACAAGATAGAAAGTCATGTTCATAACATGATTTTCAACCATGAAGTTCAGACACTATATAAAACGAAGCTAGACAGTATAACAGTTCAAGATATAACCATATGGATATTGACTTGTTCCTTAGCTATGAAACCCAGTACGTACCCAATGAATTTTTGACTGCTGTGATTTTCAATAGGTTAGCTTTCTCAAAGACTAGCAAGGGCCATCAAACATGAACCAATACAACTTGGGAAGCTGCCTATTTCAGTAAGTTTTCTCCTAAATATTCGCAATACTAAAGGAAGCAGATAACTAAAGTCGCACCATTGCCCTGAAAACTAAAGCCTAAAATACTCTAAACAGCTAAAGCAGATGATCAAACCTCCCACCATATTTTCACAGTTAGAGAGGAGGAGAGCACATAGATGTGCTTCAATGAAGAAAAATAGGGGAGGGCGATATCTTACTCTTGGCGACGCCAAATGCTGAGCCTGCCATCGACATGAGCACAATAAAGCAACTCCTTGTTGGGATCCGGCAAGACATCCATAAACTTGGCGCAGCCGCGAGGCAACGGGGTGGAGGAGAGAGGCGTCTCGTACTGGAGATCAAACACCAAGAGCTCCCTGGGGAAGGTCAGGAACAGTATATTCTTCCAGTGGGGCGAGAAGGCAAATCTGGCAAAGTAGAGAGGAAAGGCAGCGGAAGCAGGGGACGAGGAGGAATTGCCATTGCTTGCGGCCTCTCTTTCCAGCCTGAGAAGCTCAGTGGAATCCGTGTTGATCTGCATCTCCTGGATGACGACGTCATTCTCGGTGTCTCCGAGAACCTTGATGGACAAGAGGAATCCCTTGAGGCCAAGGACGCAGAAATGGCGAGAATCATAGGGATCGCGACGGAGGCAGGAGAGAACCTCCGAGCCGGAGTCGTACTTCCAGAAAACGCCGTCGTTGGTGTAGATAGAGAGAAAGGAAGAGCCGGAAATGGAGGCGAGGACATGGGTATCACGGCGAGCCTGGACCCAGCAGAGGTCCTGGACGCCAAGCTTGGGATCGGAGGAGGGATTAAGCCAGACGACGACGGAGCGAAGATGGAAGTCAACGAGGGCGACACGGCCGTGGCGGTCGGCGACGGCGAGGAGAAGGTGGGAGGCGGAGGGCTCGGTGGAGAGGAGATCGCGGGGGAGAGGGAGAGGGATCCAGCGGACGGAGGTGACGAAGGGGGAGAGGGCGCCGGGAGGAGGAGGGAGAGGGATAGTGGAGACGAGCTGGAGGGAGCGAGAGTCAACGACGGAGACGGAGGAGCCAGAAGCGAAGGCGAAGAGACCGGAGGGGCTGAGATCGGAGGATCCGAAGTTGTTGCGGCTCGGAGGACCTGGGAGAGTTGAATCCCACGTGTCCGTTGGCGACGGCTTCGGTGCTGCCATTCTTCCTCTCTCCTAATCTATGGATCCGATCGATTTTTTTTATTTGGGAGATGATTGATCTTTTTTTTTTCTAATCATCGAAGAAAAGCTTAGATAATTGATTTTAAGTAGTGAAAGCAATCCATTTGCGCTCCATCCATCAATGCCTTTAAATGTACTATGAGCAACATTATCAATGCCAACTCTTATCAGACATCTTACAATATTTAATTAGTATTTTTAGTCTAAGAAGTTTTCTAAGATACTTAAGTAAAATACAACATTATCAATGGAACTTTTTGAAGGTTCTTAAGTATATAATATTTTTTTTTATTAATAAGTAGTAATTAAGATATATCCATTTATATTCAATACATTAAAAAGAGGAAAAAAAATTCATTTAATTAAAATTACAAACATTTTATTACATTCCATACATAAAAAAAAAAATTCATAAATCACACATTTTATTCAATTCATAAAAACTTTAAAATCATTGGTTATTTGGAAAATGTCGAAATTTAGCCCAAATATTTTCAATTAAATCGAATTTTAATTGTTCATGAGCTTGTCTGTTACGGACGCTCGATCGACGATCCATTGCAGTGCCGAGATTTGAATTCGGAGTAACGATGAATGTATCCTCTTCCTCGCTTTCTTGAAATTCTCTCACGTTATACTGAGTGTATGTTGATCGTTCATCCTCGACAATCATATTATGAAGTATGATGCATGCTTTCATAATATTTGCTATTTTGTCTTTATCCCATAACTTGGATGGATTTTTCACTACTTCAAATCTAGATTGCAGAACTCCGAAGGCACGCTCGACATCTTTTCGAACAGCTTCTTGGGTTTTAGCAAATAACGAATGTTTCTCACTTTGTGGAAGTCGGATAGATTGAATAAAAGTCGCCCATTTAGGATAAATACCATCAGTGAGATAATATGCCAAATGATATGGATTACCATTAACATAGAAGTTCACTTTTGGCGCAATTCCGTTAATAATGTCATCAAAAATGGGGGATCGATCAAGAATATTAAGATCGTTCATAGTACCTGGAGCTCCAAAAAAACGCGTGCCATATCCAGAGGTCACTTGAAGCTACCGCCTCCAAAGCAATTGTTGATTTTTCGGTTCCTCGAAAATACATTCCTTTCCAAGCAGTGGGGCAATTCTTCCACTCCCAATACATACAGTCGATGCTGCCAATCATCCCCAGAAACCCACGTTGTTCTCTGATATAGAGAAGTCTTTGCAGATCCTCTTGTGTGGGTTGGCGTAGGTATTCATCACCAAATAAGCCGATTATTCCGGCGGTAAATTTGTGCAAAGATTTCCGAGCTGTCGTTTCAGCAAGTCGGACATACTCATCAAGTGAATCAGCTGCACCGCCATATGCTAACTGTCGTATTGCTGCGGTACATTTTTGTAGGGGTGTTAGAGTAGACCGTCCGGTACAATCTGTTCCTTGTTGAAAATACGGTATGTTGGTTTCGAGACGTTGCACAATACGCAGGAACAAAGATTTGTTCATTCGGAACCGTCGGCGGAATAACTCGGGATTGTAAGTTGGAGTCTCGCTAAAGTAATCATTCCAGAGCTTCTGGTGGCCGTCTTCTCGGAACCTCTCCATATAAATACGTTGCTTCCGCTCTTTTGGTTCTTGAATAACATCAAAGTTTCCAACAAAATCTTCAACTAAGGAATCAATTTCATCATCATCATCATCATTGTGGTAGTGATGATGAGAAGAAGATGCCATAAGATTTTTTGTTTAAAATGAAATGTTGATGAAAGAGGAGAAGATTTTGATAAGAGAAAGGATGTCTTGAAATTTCCAACGATCTATCATATTTATAGGATCAAATAAGTGTATCTTGTGAATGTTATTCACGAGCATTGATGTGTGTCTTGTTCTCTTACACATCTGAATGTTATTCACGAGCATTGATAAGTGTTTCTCGTGTCTTGTTTTCAACTTCACGGACCAAGCAGTGAAGTTGGTTTTGTTTTCAAGCTTCACGGACCCCATTGGAATTTTGTTTTGTTTTTTGAATTTTGTTTTGTTTATAAAAACATTAAGTTTAGACACTATGGTACATTTTGAGATTCATTTCAAGTTATAAATATGATCATCACCAGTTATTACAACACATAAGAAGAAACATAAGTCAAAGCCATTTACCATACATAAGTTATTACACTACATAAGTCATTTTTGCATACATCATTCAAACAAAAACAATAACACCACAAACAACTAGATTACTTCTTCGCCAAGCACCGAGAATCACTTAAATGCGATCACCACCCCTAGTAGAACTAAAACGACGACCATTACTCCAATGAATACCTCAAAGCCATTTATAAAACTAGATTTCTTCTTAGCCAAGTCACAAACTAACTGCTCTAGCCTAAGCACCCTCTCATCTGAATCATAGTCACTCATAAGGTTCAGACAGTCTACCTTTTCCTCCAATTGTAGTACGTGTTTA
Source organism: Brassica napus (assembly GCF_020379485.1). Lineage (NCBI taxonomy): Eukaryota > Viridiplantae > Streptophyta > Magnoliopsida > Brassicales > Brassicaceae > Brassica > Brassica napus. Next base: position 11,713,816 of record NC_063449.1, read on the forward strand.
TCCCTCGCCCTCATCTCCTCCATCACTGCGACGTCCCACCACTTATGCACATGGCATTCTCCATCATCCACATGCTCGCAGGTATAGTATCTCCTCCCTGGATCAAGCCTTGTGTATGATGTAGCCATCTGCGGTGCACTACCACAGTAGCAAACTTGGGGGAATCCAAACTCCACCTCCGGTTGTGGAGGGTACGGTGCCGTGTCACCATATTTCAAGCTCAACTCTTGTTGGTCAAGACGAATGAGGTCTTCAGTCTCGCTGAACTCAGAAGCATTATTACTAGAGTACTCCCCACCATACTCTGACGAACACGAAGGCTGGCTGTAACTACATCTCCCCATTTTTAAATAAACCTGCCAAGAATATTCATTTAAATACATTAGTCCTCTAAATTATTTAAGGAAACATTCAAGGAAACAGAAAAACAATAATGCAAGCAGAAACATGTTTTTCATTACTACGAAACTGGAATACATTTGACATGGAAGCAGCAGAAATACAAGGTATTCATCAAAGTAGCAAGCAGAAACAGCAGAAACACAAGTTAAAACACAGAACATTTTTAGGAAACAGATACTTAATAATTTTAAAAGACATTTTCAGAAAAACTGAGCGAGCAGCTTGTTCTTCACAACTTCCTCAGCCTCACTTAGTGTTCCTGGCTTAGTTAGGAGTGTGTCTAGAATAGCAAGCTTCGACAAATTCTCCTTCCTCATGAGATCATCCTTCTTCAACTCCATTACGGTTTTAATCTCATCAATGGATTTTAGTCCTTGAGTGTTATTATTTCTAGCTTTAGCAGCCTTGCTACCCTCTGGACGCACCTCTTGATCACCAACAGTGGCGCTTGATGTTTGCGAACATTACTCTCCAGCCTTTCGCTTTCCACTCCCACTAGGTTTAGGAGTGTTAAGACTGAGCCACTTCTGCTCAAACCTTAACAAACACCACGCATGCTCCAGATTGAATTTCCTTTGATGATTAGCAAAGTAAATATCATAAGCCGCCTTGAGGACATCAGTCTCGCTCTGACCAGAACTGATGTGTCTCTCTGCAGCCGCGTAAGCACCACAGAATTTGTTGGTGTAGTCATTAATCTTTTGCCACCTCTGCTTAAGATTGAGCCACTCTCTAGGTTCACCACTCGCTTTCGCATGTGGGCTAGATGCATAATACTCCGCTACACGTTTCCAGAACGTCCCAGATTTTTGTTCATTTCCAACTACAACATCCTTAGATGTGTTGAGCCACACACTTATTACAACCTCATCATCAGCTGGAGTCCATTGCCTTCTCTCCTTAGAGGCAACTGATGGGTTTTCACGTTGAGCTGGAGCCTCTGGTGCTTGTGAACTAAAAGGAGGTATCTCCGATCCTCCTCCAAAGTTTTGACTCGCAGGATAACTTCCATACTGGAAGTTTTGACTGTGGAGAAGATGGCTATAACTAGGGGAGTCACTATATGGATTCGAAGGATTCCTTGAATCCATAGCGAGGAGAATGAGAGGATTATAAAAGACAGAAAGAGAAACAAGAGAGAAATAAGAGATAAAGAGATTACTATGACAAGAATTATAGCTTCTTGCCGTTATATAAAGAAAAAAGAGAGAAAGAGATCATAAAGAGCTTTAAAGAAAGACCTAACCATCAACTACTATGGTCTAATCAATAGTTATTACAACACTTAAAAGCCATCAAAACAATGAATCATCTGACTAAATATTTTCATTTGGTTAGAAACAAAATACACTCAAGTTACAATGAGCGAACAATAAACTTATATACTCCTTACAGACTGGTTACTCATTCGAAACTAACTACAACAGTTATAACAACGTCTCCCTTAAATGTCCACACCAATTTTTTCTAAAATTTCCACACTGGTAAATTCAATGATGAAGACAATGTAATTTAAACAACATATTATGCCAGCTTTTACCGAATACACTTCACTAATCAATCAAGTATACATTCACAATGTTAAACAAACACAGATCCATCGAGTTTAAATCCAAAATTTATTCTAAAATACACGCATCAATGGACTTTACAATCAGACACATCAGTTCACAATCAAATTCCTCGCCAACCAATCCATCACAACCTATACAGACAATCATTCAGAAACTCTATACACACGAACTATACAACCAAACATTCAGAAACAAACCAATCAATTCGAACAAACCAAGCAAATCGTTTCCTCTAATTCGCAGACCTTAACATAGAGACAGATGATTCAGATATAGAAGACAAACCTGGTATCGTTCGATTCGGAAGACGACGGCGAGATCCTTCTGGAATCGGTGAGAATAGACGACGGCGGCCGAAAACTACCGGCGAGAGAGAGAGAGAGAATAGTGAGACGATGCAAACCCAGATCAAATACCACGCATGCAAAAGGGAATCGAACCAAAAAAAATTAGATCCACAAAACAAACCAATAATCGAAAAAAAAAACTCAGAGAAGGAACATGAACCTGCTGGAGATTCGATGCGGCGGTAGAGCTTTGGATTGAAAGGTGAATCCGTGTGGTTTGCGACGCGGCTTCACTCCTCGTGTAATCGCCTTCGACGGAGAGAGAGAGAGAGAAGAGGGAGATGCAGAGAATGGTTCGAGACCGAATGACCTCTTCTCTCTACCGCTTCGTATCTCCTATCACAACTCGCCACGTGACAAAGCACCACCACCAAAAACTTCTTACGTAAAAATCGATTCCACTAATTAACTCATTTTTGGATTTAAATTTGGCCCAAATAAATTATAAGAATCGGGCTAAGAAGCCCGATAATGATGCTCTAAGAGCATGTTTATTGGGTTAGCTTATGTAGGGGCGCCTAAGGAAATGGCTTAGAAAAAAATAATTAACTAGTCGGTGGGACCCACAGTGGGGCCCACAAAAAATTAACAACCATTACTTCTGTTTTCTAATTAAGCGTTGGCGTTTGCTCTGTTTCGCGGGCCTCACTGACACGTGATAACCCGCGATTAGTTCTGTTTTTTTTTTTTTTTCTTATAGTTAGGAAAAAAAAAATTGAAGCACTCTAGAGGGTTGCTGCCAATAAACATGCTCTAATGAGTTCAAGAAATCAAATTTATTTTTCTCAATTCAATTTTTTTTTACTAAACCATAAATATCATATTAATAGTTTTTTTAAAAAAGGAAGTAAAAAACATATTCTTAATTCTGTTTTACTCCAAAAAATTATTCAATTGTTATAAAAGTAATGGAAAAGTCTATCTTTATTCATAACATGGATGTTCCTTATATAGGAGATTACACCGTCATAGATAAATGGAAAGATTACAAATCATAATCTTTTGGTTATGAACCATCCACAATCTGGTTCATAACACTCCCCCTTGGATGCCATAACCATTTAAAGCTTGTAATGTGCTTTAATGTTGCCTCATTAAAACCTTACCAGGAAAACCCAATTGAGACAAAACCATGGTGAAGGAAAAAGAGTACAACACACATTACTCCCCCTGATTTGGACATTACTGAAGGTCCCTTGGACCTCTCCAATTTTCTGCAATCCGTGGGTAATGAAGATCTTGGGCAGAATATGCTTCGTCCTCGAACATGATAGTTGGTTCCTTTTTACCATCGGCCATGCCACAATCTGATCGAACATATTGAGTCATCGACCTCAAATACACACACACGAAATCTTGGAAGATGTTGCTGTGATATGCGTGTACCACCATGTGTAAAACATAACATGTCTGAAAACAAATCAACAAAACCAAATAACCCCTCTTTGGGCTGGTTAGTATAAAATAAATCAAAATCAAAGGCTTCTTCATCGTCCTTCTTATGGACCAATCAGATCAGTGTCTAAAACAAGACTTCTGCATCGTCCATCTCAGGACTAAATGGACTTCTTTATCGTCCACCTTTGGACTGAATGGATCAATGTCCAGAACAAGTGATCTCACGCCCATGTACTAGATAATGAGTGAGACTGGTCCATATTAAATCTCTTGAGTACCCTTTTCTGTATATACTATTTGATGCACAAGGATTTCATTGTTAGTGTACACAAGCTGTAATCCCAAACAAAACTTTGTTTTCCAAGATCTTTCATCTCAAACTCTTTCTTGAGATATTTAAATGTTTGGGAAATTGTATCCAGAGGTTCCTAGGATATTCAGATCATATACTTTGATGATTATCAATATTGTTCTCGAGAACTTGTTGTACTTTCAGCTCAATACCCTCTAGTACTTTCATTATCGGACCATATAAATATGCAGTCACTACATCAACTTGCTGCAAGTCTAATTTTCTCTCTTATATATCCAGACTTATGAGAAATCTAAAATTAGTTGCATCCACCACATGGGAGTATGTCTCCTCGTAATCTATTACTGGTCTTTGTGAGAATCCTTGTGCAACATCAGCTTTATATCTCACGATTTCTATTCCTCACAAGACCCATTTATATCCACTGGTTTTAACATCATATGGCGTCTTAATCATATGGCCATATACGCCTTTCTTCTTTAAACTATTTAACCTCACGTTTCCATTCAATCCAATCTGTTCTACGAGTGCGCACTCTTATATTGACGTGGGTTCATGATCCTCACTTATATTCGTAAATTCAAGTGCTACCTTGTATGCAAATAAATCATCTTATGTCGACATTCCTTATTGGTTCCATTATATTCTAGACATGATATAATCGATTGAGATTCATTATTATCAGGACCTTTAATACTTTGCAGCTTGGCGTCCCAAGCTACATTGTTTGGTACCTGTACCTTAGAGCCGACCAGCCTTATCTCCATGTCTGGGATGGTTTCCTTATTAACCTCGGATTTGGATTTTGATTATCATTCTCTGCACCTTTCTTTTGTTTCCGAGGATTCTTATCTTTTGGAACCTATTGGTTTACCACGTTTCATACGTTGTCTAGACTCTGTAGCAACTTGACTGTGTCTCTTCTTGGACTTCAAATTCGTTGGTGCTTTACAAGCTGGTTTATATATGACTTAGTCATTCTTTTTCGGGTCAGCAAATGTGTCTGGCATTTGATTAGCTAGCTTTGTAAATGTATAATCTTGGGACGTCTATTTCACATTCTTTAGTCCGAGGATCTTGCCAAGACATTGATGGTTGATTCCATTCTATTTCTTTTACCATTCTTTTACCAGCTTTATTATTTTTTTCTCCTCCTGGTCTTAAAATAATCCGTGTACCTGGCCTCAAATATAATCATCCATAGTTGGCTCAAGGTACTTTATTATTGTGGGAGAATCATATCCAACATATATCCCCATCCTTCTTTTGAGGTCCCATCTTAGTTCTCTGTGGTGGAGCAATTAGTACATAGACAGCACATCCCAATGTCTTATGATGGGGTATGTCTGGCTCTTGACCCGTTAATAATTGTGATAGGGGATATCTATGCTCACTAAATGGCCTGATGCGTATTAACTTAGGTGCATGTAAATTTCGTGCGGCCCAAGCTGTGAATGAGAGTTTTGACCTCATAAGTTATGGTCTATCAATCAGCTATTTGCGTTTTAAAAGATTTCGGCCAAGCCGTTCTTGGTATGGACATGTATCACAGAATTGTCCACACTTACCCCCATGGACATACCATAATCATTTAAACGCTTGGGACATGTATTCACCAGTATTATCTAGACATATAGTCTTTATTATGAAAAAGGGGCTCGTAGCCGTTTTACTGGTGATGGCCTAATAAGTTTTCCTTGTGTACATGCTACACACGTGAGATTCTTTGGGATATCTCTTCTTATCTTTTAATGTGTGCCTTTTGAATATCAATTTTCGCATCATGTTTGGACCAGGATGGCCAATCCGGTCGTGCCATAAAGTGTATATTTTCGCAGGCTTTTAGCCTCTATCATACTGATCTATGCATAGTCTATGTCAGTAGAAAATGCAGGTATAGTCTTTAGGACTTATTATGGCCTTGGGCGATTTTATACATATATCTGAAGGAACTCTTTGTTTCCTTCTCCCATTGTTTCAATATGGAAACCATTCATTCTTATATCTTTAAAACTCATTAGGCTGCTCTTGCTCTTAGAGCTGGGTGAATACAAGGCATCACTGATTTCTAGATGCATACCCTTAGGCAATAAAATATTAGCCTAGCCATAGTCTTCTTTCAGACTGGCGATACCTGCTTTAGTACTTATATTGGCGTTTTTCAGTGTACTCATATAGAAAAATCATTCATTCATTTAATCTAAGCAGACAATGTAATAGAAATAAATTCAATGAGATAAAAATCAGAGAAATCATACAAGCAAAGCAATCACACAAGTTTGATGTCGAAATCAGATTATCAACTTGATTCTTTTAGGCAATCATAAGTCTCATATTCCATAAGATCATCTTGATCATGTTCGAAATTATTTTCACCATCTTTATAGACCAAGTGGGTTTCAAGATTCTTCCCTTTCAGACTCTCTTTGATAGAGGTCACAAAAATGTTTGGGAGTCCTTCATATCTTAGCCCAATGGTTCCCCATTCCACATCTATGGCACACTGATTTGGTCGAGCTTTGTGGTTTAAAGGATATACCACGGCCACTGCCTTGACCATGGCTCAAATTGGGTTGATACCCACGGCCTCTGCCATAGTGATTCCCACGGCCAAATGTGTTATAGTGGCCATGGCCACGTCCTTTCCACCCTCCACGGCCATGACCTTGTGGTCTATCATTCTGGACGTGGTTACCCTTTTTTTTTTCTTCTGAGACATTATTGGTATCAGGTAATGGGGTTAATCCAGGAGGTCTCAATTCACTATTTCTCATCACAAATCCATTATTTTGCCCAGCTAGCAATAGACTCATCCACGGACTTATAGTCCTGAATTCTGGGATTCCTCCAATCAAATAGGGCTTTTGGTAATATTGGTGATCATATCTCGATTTTTAACTCTGTCCAAAGGTCCAGAGGATTCTCTATAGTCAGATACTGATCTTTGAGACTCTTAATAAGATGATGGCTAATAATTAATATTGCCCTGTATCAATCTTTCGCATTGGCATTATTGTCTTCTATGATACATTCACCAAGTCTTTTTGACTTTAGGATAATCTTTGTATCCAATGCCCACCGTAAATAATTATCTCCAGAGAGATTTAGGGCAGCAAAATCCAGGTTGATTTTCGACATCTCAAATCATATATCACTCAATATTTATGTATAATTTTCATGCGGCCTTACTCCTAAAAACAATCAATTCGGATTTCAATCTTGTGAGGACAATGAGACTATCAATCTTAAAGGCATTTAATCAATCAGTCAATTTCTAACAAGTCTCAGCAATACTATTTCTATGTGCTCATAATATTATGGTTTATCAAGACTAGAAAAAACGGATTCAATTAATCATGCAATTAGGGTTTAACAATCAATGGATTTTAGCAAGACTAGTCAAAAGATTTATTAATCACCCAATCAGTTTCAAGGCTGATTTTAGCAATACTAGAATATAGATTTCAAGCATGAATTTCAATTAATCAGTTTCAAGGCTGATTTTAGCAATACTAGAATGTTGGGGTCAAAATCGGTCACGACGGAATCAACGTCTGAAAGTCCGTAAAAATCGGCATGAACATTTTTACGAAAAATAAATCTTCGGAAAAGATTTATTCTTACGAAGAGCCCTGCGGAAGAAACACAAGACATCGGAGAAAAGCCCGAAAAAGGTCGCACGGTCGCTAAGTAGCGACCGAGCACACGTCCCGCTCGGTCGCTACATAGCGACCGAGCGTCCGTCCCGCTCGGCCGCTACGTAGCGCTCAGGCTCGAGCTCGGTCGCTACATAGCGACCAATCGTCCGTCTCGCTCGGTCGCTACGTAGCGACCGAGCGTCCGTCCCGCTTGGTCACTACGTAGAGAACGAGCGTGCGTTCCGTTCGGTCGCTACGTAGCGACCGAGCTCTTCCGAAACGTCGATACAACACGAATCCATGCATTCTCGTCTACCCTTCGATGCTGTCTCCCGAAGACCGTAGCGAACTCATTTCGTGTTTTCCGCAGAAAGTTCGTTTTTATCGAAAGAAGTCGTAATAAACGCTTCAAGTCGAAAGACGGCCCAAAGGGACCTAAGGCATGACTCGAAGCCCACCTTACGATTTCTTAACCAGTAGCCCGTAAATCGTGGGATGGTTTACGCTTGGTTCGCAAGGAAAGATAAATGTCAAGTTTCCGCAAATAAATACGAAATTTTGAAGATAATTACGAAGATCGGGAAAAATGGAATATCTCCATTTTTAGGCTATGACGGCTTAAGGGCAGAAGGGGAAAAGCGTAAACCGACCTAGGAGCGAGTATATGAGGAGTCCTAGGCGAGGGGCATGAAGGACAACTTTTGAGACTCAGAACTCTCGGCACTTAGAAATTCTGAGGCATTATTCTCGACATGCTCTGTTTCCATGACTAGCACCCGATTACCAGACGAACTTGCACAAGCAGTTCGATCTCTTGGTTCACTCTTGAACTACGTTCGGCTTGATCCTCGCAAGGGGTACGTAGGCAGCCTTTCATAAGGTTCAGTCCGAAATCAACCAAAAACCTTTTCTGTATTTTCTTTGTCTTTTGTTATCGAGCTGCGAGTCAACTAGGTTTGAGCTTTTAGGCCGCTAGAACTAGGTAACTCGCTGACAGCCTTTGCGGCCAAAGCTTTTATCTCTTGTAATGAACGCTCTCACGCGGACTCGAAATAAGATCTACTGTTTTCTCTAAACTCGTTTGTTATCTTTTCATGATTTTCGCATATATTTGGTCACTTGCCGTTGGCTTTCGCAGAGATCCGGGACCTCTGGGAAATTAGGGTTTTCCTAGTTTCCTAATTTAAACGTAAATCGACAGTGCGAATTTCGGTTCCCACATAGAATATAGATCTCAAGCATGAATTTCAATGAATCAGTTTCAAGGCTGATTGGTATTTAGCATAAACCATGTGTAAATAATTTATCTAGTATCCGAATTTATCAAACCTCAAAAACATATAATCAGATCAATCAATTTAGTCAAACTTAGCATACAATCTTAAACCTCAAGACATTAGATTTTATCATGAATCTATCAACCTAGCATACGGATTTTCAATTCTCAAAGACATCCAAATCAGATCAATATAACATATCATACAGATTATTTAGGGTTTCTATTTAAAACAGATCATATTACAAAATTATCAATTCTAGCAGATGATATTAAACTTCAAGAATCATGCAATCAGATCATTCAGATTTTAAACAAGTAAACCTCAATCAATGTATCAACCTATCAGATTATATAAGTAAAGCAAGCTAGCAACCTATCGGATTCAATCAATGTTTTAACAGGCTGGTCGGTTTAAACAATTTTAAATCAGATGAACAATTAACCAAGCAGGATGAGAAAATAAATCTATCAATCCTAACTGTGATTAAAGCATTAATAAAAACAAGCAGATCAGATCTAATCAAGACTTTAACAGATCAGAATTATTAAACTAGCAAGATGAGAATAATAAATCTAGCAACTTAACGGTCAAACAATTCTAGCAACATAGCATCAGATTCAATCATATCCCGACTATGTTTTTGTTTGGATTTCCTCTTTCATTTGGTTATCATCTACCTTCATCTATTATAAGGAAATCAATCTTTGCTTTTATGTTATAAACAAAGTCTTCCAAGGGGGTGAAGAATGGAGTTTTGCAAGATGTTTGGATGATTTACTTCAGTTTTAGATGAGCTGAAGCTTGCTAGTGATTGCAAGTGTTTCGACAAGAGCTGCATGTGAATCGTTTCAAGCTTTTGGTGAGTATACACATCCGGCGATAAGAAAGACAGCGGCGACATAGAGAGAAGCGTTCAATCAAATTATGTTAAAGTGATCCGGCTATGAAACTAGTACAAATCATGGATTTTCCGGTTGAGCGTCAAAATTAGCCAACTATTGCAGCAACGCGTGTGGAGGCGCGTAATCTAAGCTGATAATGAAGCGTGTGATGATGCGTGTTGGAGCCGCTTTGCATGTTTGATGTGTGCCATGCTTACGTGCTTCTCGAATTTTAGGGTTAAGTCAATATAATGGACTTTACCTTTTGGATTTAATTTTATCTCGAGATTGCAAATTATGGGTAATAATCCATATTAGTTCTTCGCTTGTACTAAGCCTATTGGAACCAATATCAATATAAAATATGTTGACAAAAGAAATCTGTTTTATTCTGGCAAAATTTCAAAAAGAAAAACAGTATAAAACAATAAGACATGATTATAAAAGATAGGTCCCAATGCAACTAAATGAACAGAAACTTCTTGAAAATCTTTATGTGTCTTCTTCATGCAATGGTGTTTCTAATTTCTCTATCAATCCCTTTGAAAACCAACGTTGTGGAGATGGATATGCTGTTATGAACCAGATTATTTATCTGTTTCCATAGATGAAAAACTGTAGCTGTCCCTGCCAATTTACAAAGATGGTTTAACTGTTTTGTAGTTGGTGCTCGGATTCAAGAAAGAAGTTTTGACCAGTTGGTGAAAAGCTGAGAAAGAAGTTTACATCTGAACATAACTTCACGTCTAAAGGGATCATAAAGGAGAAACTTGCATTCCCTAGTCTACAAGACTGGTTTTAGTTATCAATCTATCATAGTTAGCCACCCACATGGTGAAAGAATGTTTGGGCCCAATCCCTTGAACCAAATAATGTCATGCCACTGCTTCTCATTTTGTCTTGGCCTAAGATCATCCCACATTAAGTACGACCTATATTCACGCATCATAACATCTCCAACAATTTATTCATAAGAATTTATAGTCAGTAAAGGAAGAGGTAGAGATATGGTAGTGATAAAAGAGTGAAGCTGAACTTCTTCATGCGATCTAAGGTGAGGTTACAACCGTTTATCATCAATCACACCATCATCAACAACAGAAATCCATGATAGCCTAAGCTGACGAGGTCCCGAGTCTCTTATGACATTGATAAACTGTCCAAGAGGTGTCCATTAATCAAATCGGAAGCTTGTGTTTAGTCCATTACCAATCAAAAAAATACAAAATAGGAGAGAAAGAGGACGAACTTTAGAATTCTCTTCCGTACCCAAGAGTATTGATAACCTTGCTGAATGTTAGAGACATTTGTTTTTCAAGTGATATTTGCGGTATCACTTATCCCAAAGAGAATTATTTTTTTTGACAGAAGGATCCAGATAAACCGTAGACAAAGGACATGATTCCAAACCGTGAAGCTCCTCAGTCCAAGACCACCCTCTTCTTTGGGGAGACAAACCAGATTCCAAGCCACTTTTGTAATACCATTTTTATCAATGTTACAAAACCATAAAAATCTTGAACAAAGACCTTCAATCTTTTTGATACATTCTTTGGGCTGAAAAAGGTCGAAACCCATTAGTTAACCAAATCAAATACTACCGTTTTAAATAGATGAAGCCTACCAGAGAATGATAGAGTTTTCAGAGATCATCTTTGCATTCTCTGACTGATTTTGGTACATATTCTGAGATTTTTAATTTTTTTGCTCATAAGCAGGAGTCCCAAAAAACGGATGGGTAGCGTACCAATTGGGAATCCATATCTAGAGATAGCAGTGGATTCGAGATGGTTCAAACATGTAGTGAAAATCTCAGTTTTATTAGCATTCATATCCATACCCGACCATGAGGCAAAATCATCTAGACATTCAGCAATGCCATGATGGTTGTTACTTGTCCCGTCGAAGGAAATCATAACATCATCAGCAAACATAAGATGGAAAAGTCTAATTTGTTCTGTGCGAGGATGAAAACAAATGTCTCCGGACATGTACCTTGATGTCAACAAGCGAGTAAAACCCTACATTGCCAACACTGATAGGTAGGGTGAGAGAGGATCACTTTGGGAAATTCCTCAAGCACTCTTGAAAATTCCGGTAGATTCGCCATTTGTAGATGAAAAAATGCAGTGGATAAGGACTCAGATATAAGATTTATAAAGTTGTCTGAAACAAGAAAAGATTTGAAAGTATTAAATATGAAGTTTCAGCGAACTAAATCAAATGCCTTCCTAAGATCCACCTTTAGCATACAACAAGGAGTGTTAACCGCAAAGTTATAACCATTAATAACGTTTGTGGCAAGGAGAAGATTCTCCGCTGCGAGAACCTGCCCAATATAGAAAAGCTGACTGTGTTTGGGAAATCACTAGAGGCAGAATCGTCTTTATCGTACAAACAAATAGCTTTGAGATTATTTTGTATGTAGTATTGAGACAAGATATGGATTGAAAGTTCTTATCCAGTTAATTAATTAATTTAGTTAAATATATAATAAATGAGCATTTTTCACCATATCTTTACTATATATATGATCATGAGAAGTGTACATGAAAGCAATAATCAGTAAGCTAAAAGAATAAGAAAAAATGACGTATAAAAAAATAAATTTTATTTTTGGTTTTGGTAAAGCATCGATCAACATAGATACCCCCCTTGTTGAGTTATATAGGAATAAAAGCCACATGATACTGCTATATGGTTATTTAGAAACGATCAATGATTCTCCATGGCAGCATCGGAGAGTTGAGCATAGATATTTATTTGGCTATAAAATGGGGTAAAGTCGAACTCGGCAGTTTGGAGATTGTATTTACACATCAGAGGAAAGCCAAGCACATGCTTTATAGATTGTCCAGCTTTGTCGTAGTCACCTGTCTTCAGACCCTTTTTGGCATCCGACAGTGCTTTTCTCATTGCCTCCGACAAGTCCTTTTTGCAACCCTCCAGAGCTATCTTGATTGCATCACCATCTTTTTCTTTCTCTAACAGCAGTTTCGTAATGTTTCTGCACTCATATAATATTTAACAAAACAGAGAGGTTACACAAAGGAAATAAAATGTTCAAAAAAGGACAAAGGAAATACATACACTATATGAAGAAATTTATTCGATGAATATATTATAAACATGTATGATCGTAACACGGTAACAGAGAAGTGAAAACTTGCTTGGTAAGCACATTGAGGTTAGAGTCGAGACACTTTATGACGATGCTGGCGATGCCAACAGGGTCTGCATGGACTGACTCTCGGTAGGATTCGAGGCATTGCATGCATATGGTCGGGACTCTTGCGTTGTGGCATTCCCTTATCATTAGGCCCTTGTCTGCGTAACTCGAGATTTGGCCAGAGAGCACCACAACTAATGTTACCAGAAGAAACTTGATCATCTTCATCATCATCATAGCTAAATTAGTAGGTAATCTTTTGATTATTATATTTCCTTGTGTTTGATTGTGTGAGTGAAATGTTTATTTAAATAAAAGCATCATTGGTGATAAATCCAAAAAGGTATCTCATAAATAATTTTAATATTATTTAGATATGTATTAAATTTTTAATGATAAAAAATAAAACAATTACAATGTCCCAAGACATTAATGAGTATCTTCTCATATTGAAAGAGTCTCTTTAAGAAGAATTCCATGTTGAAAGAGTCTTTTAAGAAGAAAAGTTTTTTGTTTTCTCTTTTGAACAAACCAAACTTTCATTACTACTTAAAGAGCCCAACGTTTAGGGAACATACAACGCTGATTTAGCAATAGCATCAGCTTCCGAATTCTCTAGTCTAAGAACATAATTAAAAGATATAGAGACAAAGGATCTACAGAGGACAGAGATGTCGTGAAGAATGCCTTGGATGTCGATATGCTTGTCCTTTGAAGACAGAGCAGAGATGAGCGATTTCGAGTCAGACCAGAAGGTGACCGAGGTGAGCCCTGAAGATACTGCATCCAGAAGAACAGCTTTAACCGCAAGAGCTTCTGCGATGAGAGCAGATCCAGAAGTTAGGTCCTTGAAGATCCACCCGAAACCTCCCATACAAGTCGCCGAAATCCATTCTGCATCAACAAAACATTGTGTCTCTTTGAGCAGAGGAGTGGAGAGGGACAACTTGCTTACAATAGGTTGAGTGATTGGTGCGGTGTTGTGGTGTTGTGCTGATTGCCAGGCTCTGGCTTCCTTGACCTCTAAGGTAACTATTTCCAGTTCCGACAGCCACGTTTCCTCAAAGGCAAGTTTGTTTCTTGCAGACCACAGATACCACAGAATCCACGAAAACAGAGCAGCTTCATTTAATCCCGTAGGAGGTAGAGAAACCATTCGCAGGTTCTGTTGGAACAGCCCGTCAATTGAATTGATCGTCGCTGAATTTGGAATATGGAGGGCTGGAACCTATTTTGTCGCAAACGATCAGTGAAGGAAGAGATGAAGTTCAGTCTCTGGTTGTCCACATCGTTTGCAGGAGAAGACTCCGGTCATCCCCCGAGCTTCTAAGTTTGAGCCCACTGGAATAGCTCTGTTTTTAATTTTCCAGAGGAGGTGCTTTAGTTTTGGAGATATTTTTATGCTCCACACACAAGCTTTCCAGTTGAAATTCTGTTCAAGTGGCTCCAAGTTGACTTTAATGATGGCATAACCTGACTTCGACGTATAGATTCCGTTCTTTGAATGAAGCCACACTAGCGCATCTTCCATTTTTCTCTCTCTCTCTCTCTCTCTCTCTCTCTCTCTCTCTCTCTCTCTCTCTCTCTCTCTCTCTCTCTCTCTCTCTCTCTCTCTCTCCTTTTTTACAAATATTTTATTTTTATTTTCACTACAAGAAAACATAATCTTAACGAGGGCGGTTTTCCTCGTTATTTCGTCGTAAAAGAGGCTTTACGACGAATTAGCGAGGAAACGCGTTTGCTCGTTACACGTCCGTCGTAACACATATTTCCTCGCTAATTCGTCGTAACTTAGCGAGAAATATATTTCGTCGTAAAGACGAAGTAGAACGATTCGTCGTAAAGACGTCGCTACAATTCCTCGTAAGGACGTCGCTACAATTCCTCGTAAATAACTCGAAAACAGTTCCTCGTAATCTACACGTAAATACCTTGAAAGATTTTTCTCGCAAAATACACGTAACAACCACGAAATGATTTCCTCGTAAAATGGTCGTAAACATTTCCTCGTTATTTCCTCGTAAATAATTCCTCGTAAAATACTCGTAAACTGTTTCTCGTCATTTCCTCGTAAGATTTCCACGTAAAGAGGTCGTACTTTAGCTACGAATTTACTTCGTTTTTATTATTTTACAGAATTTTAAAATATAATTAAAAAATAATTAAAATTATTTAATTTAATAATAAATTAAAATTCAAAATAAAAATAAATTCATATGAAAATATTTTATAAATAAATAAGTTTTGAATTTATATAATACAACAACAAAAAAAAAACTAAGGGTCGTTCATCGCCCGGTAGAATTCATCACTCCTCCTCGTAACATCCGCCTCGTTATGTACGTCGTCGGATGACTCGCCATGAATGGGATGTTGTTGTCGCATGTTCCTCAACATGGACTCCCATTTCGGATTTGTGGCCGCAATAACGTCCAAGAAGCCCTCGACTCCACCCATACGAGATTTTGTCGCGGTCAACTCGTTACGCAGCTGAGCGGACTCTCTACGCAGCTCCGTGACTTCATCATCCCGTCGCTGACCATAAGACGATGTCGCTCTCGGAACATCGTTGTCGGAACCAATACCCAACGTCCGTCCCTTTTTTTTAGGGACAACCTTAAAAACAAAAAATAAATATTGTAAGTAAATATTTAAAGTTAAATTAAATGAATAATTAAAAATTAATTTTTTTGAAAATTTACCTCCTCGTAAATCTTATCCACTTCAAGTGTGGATAAGGTGACGGGTAATCCGTCGGTAGACTGCTGGGTCAGCTGAGTCTGGCGGTCTTCAACCCGAGCAACTACGTCGTTGTAGATTTGCTCGGACTTGCCATCTACAAATACGCCCGCCTTGTTCTTGTGGGTCCTCTCGTAAAGTTCCATAAGAGACGGGAGATGTCCCGTCTCTTTGGCCTAAAAAACAGTTAAGAAAGTTAGAATAAATTAATATAATTATTAAAAAAATTATTTAATAAAATATTTAATTACCATTTCCAAACGGACACCGGCGTGGGGTTTTTGGCCCGTAGTGTGAAGCATCGGCCCGTTCCCGTGCTCATCGACCGTGTTACGGGAGTTAGAGCAAGCCTGAGCGATTCTAATCGAATCAGGAAGGTGCCAATAACGGATGAGGCCATCCCACACGTCCGTGGTGAGCTCAGCGGGTTTGCCACGCTCATACCCCTTCACGATCCAGTCACCCTTCTAGTTGGAGACCGTGTCTAACAAGCGAACTTTCGCTTTCGCGTTAAACTTCTTCCTCACCCTCTCAGTGATCCCCAAAGCCCAATTATATTTTTGCTGTTGGAAAAAATAAATTAACAATTAATTTTTTAGAAAGTATATATATAAATCATGAAAAAATTAAAATATATATAATTAATTAATAGAAACTTACAGCGTAAATTTTGAACCACGTCTTTCTGACGTAGTGAGGCGTCTTACTCCAGTTTGGATGTGCCATGGAGAAGTAACCCTTGATCGTGTCGATTACGTCCGATGCAAGACATCCGTCAACCCCCCACCTGGAAAATACAAATTTAAAATATAAATTATTTTTTAATGTTATTTTTTAACGAGGATTGTTTTTCCTCGTTAATTTTCGTCGTTAAGCATGTGTTTTCTTGTAGTGTTTAATGATTATATTATATAAAAATAAATAGAAGATTGTTTTAAATAATAATATATTTAATATTAATTAGTCATATGATTTTGAACATAAACATATGATCGATTCAATTATTTTTAGGTACATTTGTATGAATCTATTCTTCCAAATTGAACCACAATTGTTTCTTGATTCTAAATAGACTAACATCAGATTAGTTTTGTTAGTCGCATATAGCCTAATTTGTCATTTTAAGTTTGTATATTTATTTTGTAATTTTTTATAATTTGATATACACTATTTTAGATAACAAATAGGAAAAAATAAACTAAAAATTCTCTGTTAAAAATACATACATGAACATAACTAACAATCTTTTGAAATAACATTCACATATATGAATATCAAG
The DNA here is from genome assembly GCF_020379485.1 of Brassica napus. Lineage (NCBI taxonomy): Eukaryota > Viridiplantae > Streptophyta > Magnoliopsida > Brassicales > Brassicaceae > Brassica > Brassica napus. The sequence continues at coordinate 11,730,836 of NC_063449.1, forward strand.
AAAAATATTCTAATTTTGTTAAAGAGATAATATCAAAAGATATTATCAAATGATATGATTATCCACTTGCTATTTAGGATAAATATTATCCTTTCTTATTTTGTCTTTTTCTTAGAAGTCGGTATAAGTGACCGACTCTTTTGCACTATAAATAGTATGTGTCTCATGTATTTGAATGTACAACAACAACACATCTGAACAAAGAGAAAAAGCTGTCACCTCTCTCTCCCACTTTTGTCCACTTTAGTCTCAAATCTCTCTCTTCCTCCTTCCTTTTAAGCCAATACTCTTTCTCTTTTGTCAACATCACCCTTACACAAATATATTGAATAATAAATATAAAGTAAACCTCAGCTTTTATTATACAACACGTTATCAGTACGAAGCTCTGACCAACTGAGGTTTATCAATCCGAAAATTCTTAAACCAGTCGAGGTATTGTTTAAATTTATGTATTTCAATATATTTAATTTATTTAAATTTTATTATTATTTCGGAGTGAGAGGCTGGACCTTCTCCGTTTATTTTTCGGGATGATAGGCGCTGCCTTCCCCGACTGATCGTTATGGTAGGCTATGCCTTCACGATCAGAGAAACACGTGGTAGGCTTTGCCTCCGTGAATAAAAATAAAAGGCCAAAAATGGTAGACTAAGTCTCCTCGGACCTTGAAATAAGTAAAAGTCAAAATGGTAGACCATGTCTCCTCGGACTATGAAAAAATGATCAATATGGTAGTTTATGACTCCTCGGATCATGTGGTAGGCTGAGCCTCTCGATTTTGTTTATGCAATTTAAATTTCTGCAATTTAAATTTCTGCAATTTAAGTTTATGCTTTTATTTTATGCCTTTAATTTTTGCATTTAAATTTTGAATTTAAATTCCCGTCTTTACTATATTGATAACATTATTCTATGAATACATTTATCATGTCGAATTTGACAAAGCTCAAAATTAATGCCCTGGATACTACGGGAAATAATTATATGACCTGGGCAGTGGGTGCAAAAATGCACCTGAGAGGAAATTGGCTTTTGGAAACCATCGATAGTTCGAAAACGGTGTCGGATGAGAAAAAGGCAAAAGCCATGATATTTTTACGACACCACATCCATGATGGTTTAAAGGATGAATATATTACGAAAGAGGATCCTTGTGACCTCTGGAAATCTTTAAAAGAGAGGTTCGATCACCAGAAATATGTGATCTTACCGAAAGCTAAACACGAGTGGATCCACCTCCGGTTCCAGGATTACAAAAGTGTTAGTGAGTTTAATTCCGCGATGTTCGGAATTACTTCGAGGATGATCTTATGTGGAGAGAAAATAAGTGATTATGATATGATCGAGAAAACTCTCTCCACGTTCCATCCTGAAAATATAATCTTGCAGAAACAGTACCGGGTGAATGGAAATACCCGTTACTCGGAGTTGATGCAAGTCCTCCTTGTAGCGGAGCAGAATAATCAACTCGTGACTTTAAACCTTCAAGCTCGTCCCACTGGATCTGCTCCATTCCCTGAAGCGAATGTTGCATCATCCAGTTATGATAATAGAAGAGGACGAGGTCGTGGACGTGGTGGAAACCGTTATCATGGTCGTGGAAGAGGACGAGGAAGAAGATTTCGTCCCTATGATGAAAGAAATAATAAAGACTTCCACGAAAATGAAAGGAATGAAAAGGGTCAGGATGATAAAAGGCAAACGGGAAAGGTTTGCTACATATGCGGCATGAAAGGTCATTGGGTACGTAACTGTCGTACGCCAAAACATTTAGCCGATCTGTATAGAGAATCCCAAAAGGGAAAAGAGAAAGGAAGAGGTGAAACAAACTTCATCTCTGATGAACCTGGGCCATCCTTTCATGGTTTGAACGATGATACTCATCTCGACGTATCAGATTTTCTGGTTGAGCCAGAGAGTATCGATGAGTGATGTAGATCGATGTGATATAAATAGACTGTATTATAGTATCTATATCTTTTGTTGTAAGATATATGTTATGTTTCATGTTTAATGTTTAATAATATATGTTTTATATTCAGAAAATGCAAACTTTGAGACTATGGATGGAGATTTGTGTTTGGCAGATAGTGCGTCAACGCACACGATAATTAAAGATAAGAAATATTTCTCCAGTCTCAAAATAAGAGATTACGCTGGAAGCGTAAGTACAATATCTGGTAATGCAAAGATTATTATGGGCTCTGGAAGAGCGAAATTTTCAATGCCAGGGGGAACAATATTTGAAATAAGTAATGCATTGTATTCCCCCGAGTCTCATAGAAACTTGTTAAGTTTTAAGGATATGAGTAAAAATGGCACTGAATTTCTTTGCATTAAGTCCGAGAGGAAACATATATTGGAAGAGTTAAGAATGTTATCCTCTTGACTATATTGTACGAAAATAACCATGACTGAGTCCTATGCCGTGGTAAACATGAAGTTTACTGATACATTTAAAATTTGGCATGAGAGGCTAGGACATCCTGGTTCAGTCATGATGAGAAAGATAGTGCAAAATTCGAATGGCCATCCGTTGAAAACCGGAAATTTTTTGCAAACGGGCGAATTTACATGCAATGCCTGTTCTCAAGGGAAACTTATAACTCGGCCATCACCAGCAAAAGTAGGCAATGAATCACCAATGTTTTTAGAAAGGATACATGGTGATATATGTGGGCCGATCCACCCACCGTGCGGGCCGTTTAAGTATTTCATGGTATTGATTGACGCATCTAGTAGATGGTCAAGTGTGTCTCTTTTGACGACACGAAATACGGCTTTCGTAAAGTTCATTGCCCAGATAATAAAGCTGAGAACGCAGTTCTCAGAGTATGCCATTATGAAAGTAAGGCTTGATAATGCTGGTGAATTTACATTGCAAGCCTTTGATGATTATTGTATGTCAATGGAGATTGATGTGGAGCATCCAGTTCCCCATGTACATACACAAAATGGCATGGCCGAGTCATTGATACAACGGTTGCAGTTGATTGCAAGACCGTTAGTCTTGAGAACGAAGCTCCCAATTTCTGTACGGGGTCATGCTATATTGCATGCAGCTACTCTGGTTCGGTTAAGACCGAGTGCATATCATAAGTACTCCCCATTACAATTGGGATCTAGGCAAGAGCCATATGTATCCCATCTCCGTGTCTTTGGGTGTGCAGTCTATGTTCCGATAGCACCACCACAAAGAACGAAAATGGGCCCACAAAGGAGATTGAGAATATATGTGGGTTATACGTCACCAAGTATAATAAGATATCTGGAACCAGTAACTGGTGATATGTTTACGGCACGATTTGCCGATTGCCATTTTAATGAGAATGAATTTCCAGCGTTAGGGGGTGGAAATAATAGAATTCCTAAAGAGATTACTTGGTGTACACCGTCGTTGTTACACCTTGATCCCCCTACGAATCAAAGAGAGCTGAAACTTCAGAAAATTGTGCATTTGCATAATTTGGCAAACCAGTTACCAGATGCGTTCACAGATACGAGAAGGGTGACGAAGTCATGTATACCAGCTGAAAATGTTCCATCAAGAGTTGATGTTCCTAAAGAAAAAAACTGATGGAAATAAAATGAATGAACCTAGGGTTCAGTTAAAGAGGGGGAGGCCAGCGGGTTCTAAAAATAATAATCCCCGAAAGAAAAAGAAATTGGATGAGCAAAATAGTAAGGTTCTAGAAGAACTTGATATTGAAAGATGCCTGAAAGAAGACATAAATAGAAAGGTTTTAGAAGAACCTGTTAATGAAAAATGTCTCAAAGAAGGCATAGATAAAAATGATCCAGATGACGAGAAGGGAACATAAAAATATGAGATTTCCATCAACTACGCCCGAGATGAAAAATTATGGATCAGAAATAAGATAAAAGATGTTGATGGAATGTTCTCCTTTTCTGTGTCCAAAGAGATCGATCATGAAAATGATGATCCCGATCCAAGGTCCATTTTGGAATGTCAGAAAAGACATGATTGGGAGGAGTGGAAGAAGGCCATTCAAATTGAATTACTCTCCCTAAATAAAAGAAATTTCTTTGGACCTATAGTCATAACGCCTGAGAACGTAAATTCTGTTGGGTATAAGTGGGTATTCGTGAGAAAAGTAAATGAGAAAAATGAAGTAACACGATATAAAGCCCAATTAGTTGCCCAAGGTTTTTCTCAGAGACCGGGAATTGATTTTGAGGAAACGTATTCCCCGGTAATGGATGCAATTACGTTTAGATTTTTGATGAGCCTAACGGCATCTAAAAATCTTGAAATGCATCTTATGGACGTTGTGACTGCATATTTGTATGGATCGTTGGATAACGATATATATATATGAAACTCCCTGAGGGATTGAAAATGCCAGGGGTATTGAAAGAAAAATCCAGGGAGATTTGTTCGGTGAAGTTACAACGATCACTTTACGGATTAAAGCAATCCGGATGCATGTGGTACAATCGCTAAAGTGAATATCTTTTGAGTAAAGGATATGTGAATAATGCGATATGTCCATGCGTTTTTATAAAGAAATCGTCATCTGGCTTTGTGATCATTGCTGTATATGTAGATGACCTGAACATAATTGGAACTCAAAAGGAGGTTGATGATGCTCGAACTCATATGAAAGAGGAGTTCGAAATGAAAGATCTCGGCAAGACAAATTTTTGTCTTGGTCTCCAGATAGAGCATCTCCGAGAAGAGATATTTGTGCATCAATCAAACTATACGAAAAGGATATTGAAACGATTTCGTATGGACAAAGCGACTCCTTTGAGTACTCCAATGATTGGTAGATCTCTCAATGTTGAGAGTGATCCTTTTAGGCCATGTTGGGTATAAGTGGGTATTCGTGAGAAAAGTAAATGAGAAAAATGAAGTAACACGTTATAAAGCCCAATTAGTTGCTCAAGGTTTTTCCCAAAGACCAGGAATTTATTTTGAGGAAACGTATTCCCCGGTAATGGATGCAATTACGTTTAGATTTTTGATGAGCCTAACGGCATCTAAAAATCTTGAAATGCATCTTATGGACGTTGTGACTGCATATTTGTATGGATTGTTGGATAACGATATATATATGAAACTCCCTGAGGGATTGAAAATGCCAGGGGTATTGAAAGAAAAATACAGGGAGATTTGTTCGGTCAAGTTACAGCGATCACTTTACGGATTAAAGCAATTCGGACGCATGTGGTACAATCGCTTAAGTGAATATCTTTTGAGTAAAGGATATGTGAATAATGTGATATGTCCATGCGTTTTTATAAAGAAATCGTCATCTGGCTTTGTGATCATTTCTGTATATGTAGATGACCTGAACATAATTGGAACTCAAAAGGAGGTTAATGATGCTCGACCTCATATGAAAGAGGAGTTCGAAATGAAAGATCTCGGCAAGACAAAGTTTTTTCTTTGGCTCCAGATAGAGCATCTCCGAGAAGGGATATTTGTGCATCAATCAAACTATACGAAAAGGATATTGAAACGCTTTCGTATGGACAAAGTGACTCCTTTGAGTACTCCAATGATTGGTAGATCTCTCAATGTTGAGAGTGATCCTTTTAGGCCCTGCGAATATAGCGAGAAGATATTAGGTCCAGAAGTACCTTATATGAGTGCTATCGGTGGGCTGTTATATCTTGCAAACTGTACCAGGCCAGATATTGCCTTTGCTACTAACCTCCTGGCAAGATATAGTTATGCTCCTACTCGCAGGCACTGGGACGGAATAAAGCATGTATTCCGTTACCTCCAAGGTACAATTGATTTAGGGTTAATGTATTTTAGAAAACCCGAGTTTGGTATAGTTGGTTTTGCAGATGCAGGATACTTATTAGATCCTCATAAGGCTCGATCGCAAACCGGCTACGTTTTTACAATTGGTGGAACCGCGATCTCTTGGCGGTCCCAGAAACAAACTCTGGTTACGACTTCTTCAAATCATGCTGAAATTATTGCGCTTCACGAAGCATGTCGAGAATGTGTATGGCTTCGGTCAATGAGTCACCACATACAAGAATCAAGCGAAATAGTTAACAAGAAAGAGCCGACAAAAATATTTGAAGATAATTCGGCTTGTGTTGCTCAACTCAAGGAAGGCTACATTAAGAGTGACAGAACAAAGCACGTCCCTCCAAGATTTTTCTCATACATACGAGAATTTGAGAAAAATAAAGAAGTGGACATTGAGTATGTACAGTCATGCGAAAATCCGGCTGACTTGTTCACCAAAGCTCTTCCGACTACAACATTCCGAAAACACGTCTACGGTATCAGAATGCGGCATTTGCGTGACCTGTGAAGAAAAAGCTGTGTCCATTATTCTCAGGGAGAGATTACGGCGGTGTACTCTTTTTCCCTTGTCATGGTTTTTGTCCCAATGGATTTTTCCATGACTAAGTTTTTAACGAGGCACTACGTAATACAAGATGGATAATCAAGGGGGAGTGTTAAAGAGATAATATCAAAAAATATTATCAAATGATATGATTATCCACTTGCTATTTAGGATAAATATTATCCTTTCTTATTTTGTATTTTTCTTAGAAGTCGGTGTAAGTGACCGACTCTTTTGCACTATAAATAGTATGTGTCTCATGTATTTGAATGTACAACAACAACACATCTGAACAAAGAGAAAAAGCTGTCACCTCTCTCTCCCACTTTTGTCCACTTTAGTCTCAAATCTCTCTCTCCCTCGTTCCTTTTACTTCTTATACCAAACCCAAAAGCCAATACTTTTTCTCTCCTGTCAACATCACCCTTACACAAATATATTGAATAATAAATATAAACTAAACCTTAGCTTTTATTATACAATTTTTTTTTAATATTTCATTTTAATTGGTCATAAATATGGACTTGTTTTGTAATTTATATGTATAAAATATGTATAAAATAATAAAAAATTTATTTTAAATAATAATGTATTGCCGTTTTAGGCAATTCTTTGATTTTCAGTATAAAAATTTGGATCGTTTTAATTATTTATTTTTGGATATAATGAGTTACAAAATTTCTCTTAATGAACCACAACTATTTTTGTTCAAGTTATGTGAAACTGTAGTATTATTGTTTATTTTCATTGAGCTGCTACATTCATTCCAAATGAACACTAACTATTTAACAAATATATTTTATTAAACTAATTTAGTAAACAACATATATCTACACATTTTCGCTGCAGAGATTGCTAGGACCAGCCGTTCTCTTTGTCTTTGTTTTGATTTACCTCGTGTGTGTTTTCATGAGGTTTTGAGTTTGGTTCGTATCTATGGTGTGGCTGTTATGGATCTGGCGTGTTATTCAGTCGTTGATGGCTGTCAAGGATGTGGTGGTGTGTCATCTTTTTCGCTTTGTACTAGCATCGATTGGGGGTCATCCGTTCAGGCTTTCTCTTCGCTTTGACTCCTTCATGTCTCGATCTGCGGTTTCTTGTGTGTCTTCCTACGGTGTCACTTTGACGAAGCTAGTCTTCGTGGATTTGCTCTATCCGGGTTGTATTTTTCCCTTTTTCATTTGTCTCGGCCTCTTGTTGCTTTCGTTTTTTGGGGAGATTGTTTGGTGGTCGGTCTCTTTGAGTTGTTTTGCCTCCTCCAAAGTTTAGGTTGTCGGATAAAGTGTTTCTAGTCATGTTATTGGAGACCGACGTTTCTGCGAAGAGTTCTTTTAGTATCATTGATCTGAATGGGTAGGGATTCATCACTTGGAGTTGGACTTTGGATCATGCTGCGCTCTTCTCAAGCTACTACTGTAGATAAAAGCAGAGTTTCAATTCTCAGGGTTCTAATTCATAGATTTTCATTCATCCCTTAAGTTTAGATTAAGGTTTTGGTCTTCAGCATTCATGAGAAATCGATTTGTAGGAGGAGGCGCTTCACGGCTTCTGGGTTTAAAGAGTGATCATTGAATATCATCTGCCACTATGTGGGAAGCTCTTCCCGAGTCTCTGGTTTTCCAAGCTTTCACTTGGTATTCAAGAATCTTGCGATTGATGAACAATTTTGATCTATGTTAAGTGTTTTTAGTTTCCAGTGAGGTCAATATAATCACTACTGGAACTGCTACTATCAGAGATTGCTATTATCAATCTTATCTAGCAAGTGGTGGTACTCTGTGGCTTTCGTCATCTCTCAGGTCACAAGCTATGAGAAATTCCCAGGCTTAATATACATCTCCCATGCAGGCTCATGGTGTAAGGAGGTTAGGGCAGACCCTTCTTTTTATCCTCATGATTTTTCTTTTAACATAAGGCATCTACTGATGTTTTTTATCGTTATGTACTCTACTCTGTTTTGAACTTGTTTGTTTTTCCATCACAAGTCGGTTGACTTGAACACTTTAATAAAATTACTCAGCGACAAAAAAAAAAAACATATATCAAATTATTGTATTGTATAAGCAAATATAATTGATCATGCATGAATATATATATATAACTGCATAATAATGTTTCTATAATATTTTTATCATTTTATATATTTTGTATTTTATCACTATAAGTATGAAAATATCTTTTTAAAAAAAATTAAATATGATAATTATGATTAATTTAAGCATCCCTATTTTGGACTGTAATATTTTATAATTTAACCACAATTTTTATTCTAACTATGCTATAGTAAAACTCTTATAGTTTAAATTGTTTAATCGATTTTAAGTTAATCTTAATGTAAATCATTTTTAGAAAATATGTTATCATTACCATTGGTTTGTGTTAAGCAAACATAAAAGATCACGCCTATATATATATATATATATATATATGTGGACAAAATAGCTAAATAATAATAATTCTTTGCTATTTTCTCATTTATTTATAAATTTTAGCATTTTATCATATTTATATATGGAAAATAAATAAAAATTGTTTTTAGTAATATGTAGTTATGAATAATTGATTACCCATATTCTTTTTTTTTTGTCAACAATCCATTTTACTAGACCAAGTTTTGATCAGATGAGCCCATTCTCCTAAGAGCATCTTCGCCTGTCCGTGTCTGGTCTACAAGGGAGAAAACGTAGCCTCTAGTCCTTGCCTCCTTCGCTAGTGAGTCCGCCTGGACATTTGTATTCCGTGGGATGTCGATCAATCTCACTTCTTCGAAGTCCTCCCGCAATCTCTGGAACGCTTCAGTTTCCGATGCGAAAGTTGGCAAATCCATCGGATTCGTAGTCATATCCACTAGATCCGAGCATTCCGTCTCGAAGAGGATTGATCGAATCCTCATGTCCCTCATGCATGATACTGCCCAAAGCAATCCTTTCATCTCAGCATGTAGAGTTGAGAGATTTCTATTGCACGCCTTTAGTCCAAAGAATTCAGTACTCATATGATCCTTAAGACTCCACCCTAGGCCACTAACACTGCCATTACCGATCCATGAAACATCGATTTAGCATGTAGGGATTCGAGATATCCAAGGGGGACCTATCTCGACCTCAGTAGTAGGAGGTTTCTCATGCCTCAAGGGACAGATGTTGGAGAGTATCAGTCGGGGATATGACTTTCCTATTAAAGAGTTTGTCATTATGCGCCTTCCAGATGTACCAGAAGATCCATGGGAAGGTGTTGAATTTTGGTCCCAGTGGAGCCACCTCTTTTCTCTTCCAAAACAAAAAGTTCATGTTTTGTTATATAGATGTACTCGGAAAGTAACCCGGAGGGGACATATAGTCCGATAAAGCCCAAACCTGTAATGATGGGGGCATTTAAAAATAAGATGGTTAATCGACTCCACTGGGTCACCACATTTAGGACAGCTCCTATCGGTGTCCAGGTGTCTATAGGTAATTCTCTCTGCTGTGGCCACACATCCGGAGAGACACTGCCATAAAAAATGTTTCATCTTGCTTGGGGCTTTTAACTTCCATACATGGCTTAGTAAAGCAGTGATACTCGGTTCTATGACCCGATCTTGTGTGTGCTACAGTTTGGTCGATCGAAGTAGTCCATATCCTGATTTAATTGAGTAAACTCCCGATCTGGTGTGATTCCAAACAGATCCATCCAAAGCTAGAGAGCGCGTGGGTTTTAACCCAAATATCAAAGGGATATTCTTTAGGTGAAAAAATTCTCGTAAAAGCTGGAGATCCCACTCTTTTGTATCATTCCTAAAAAATGAATGAAGAAGGAGTTGGGGCAATCTATAGACAATGTGGCCAGCAGGTTTGGGTGGTCTCGCAACTGAGTCGGGGATCCAAGGCTCACTCCAAACTCTGGTATCTCGCCCCATACCAATTGTTTTCCGCAAACCAGATATAAGTAAAGGTTTTGCTGCCATAATACTATGCCATCTAAATGATGGTGAGTACATCCTTGATACCACTCAAATTACCCTAAGGAGTGAATTACTCTCTCAAATAAGAGGTTCAGTTGCAGTACTTAGGGATCAAATCCACAAGGAGCTAGGGAACCTATTAAATCTAGTCAAATTATTAATTCAAAGTGTTTGTTGTTTTATGGTTTAAAAGTAAATAGCAATCCTAATTGAGCAAGTCTATTGCTCGACTAACAAGATGATTCGGGGTGTAACTTATTGGAAGATATTAGATGCATGGTTTCTATTCAGGTGTTGGAGATTATAATCCTATAGATGCCTAACAGTTGCATGCATGATATATTAGAGCTCAACTCCTTAATCACAGTGATCGGCGATGGCAATGTTTCACTAGTTAACTAACAAGATCTTGGATCTCAACTGTCGTCTTTTGATCACAAGAAAGTGTCGATCGATGATCCTATAAGGATATCGATCAATACACCTTTCGCAATGTCGATCGATTATCAGAAGACCATATCGATCGATGCTTCTAGCTAAGCCCTAGGCGCAGGTTGATAATGCTCACTAGTCTCCTAGATCAGCGGTTAGCATCTCTCTAGCAGTCCTAGCATGGCAGATTAGATTCAGGACATGATGGTCAAGGATGCTTGACTCATGCTAATTCCTAGGTTTATGTTCTAGTTAGGAAGGCTAAAACAAGCACTAATGAACAATCAATCAATGAATGTCACAACTTAGCAAATCTATAGTTGGGGCTAATCCTTCTAACCTATTTGAACCCTGAATCTAACAAGTGAACTACTCAGACATAGGTAAGCAATTCATGACACAAAATATAGATAAAAACTGCATAGAATAGAATGGATGAATCAATGGAGTTCCAATTACAAATCTCTCTATGATTTTCTCTCCTAAAACTCTCTGCTGAAAATAAGAATACAATGGTGGCCAAAAGCTCTTCTGCCTCCTAACACTTAGGCAAGTATATAACTATTAGGTTAAAAACTTGTCAGGGGTAATCTTGTAATTTGGTGAAGCCTTGGGTTTAAAGTTGGCTGGAACCAAGTCGCGCATCTCGTGTCTCGACATCGATCGATGGTACAGGATGTACATCGATCGATCTCAATCTTCAATCGTTGAGGCTTCTGTTCTGTATCGATCGACGACACTGGATGTGCGTCGAACGATTGCTTTTTCTTCGTATCGACCTCTAATGGTCAGCTCGGATGAAATCTCTTTTAAGCTTCTAAATGCTCCATAATCATCACTTTACTCCAAGATACTCCTGAACCTGAAAAAATACCTAATAGGATAGAATATATAATATATAGATAGTAAAATACTTTTATACCATGGATGAAAATGGGTCAAATCCATGGTATATCAACTCCCCCAGAATTACCATATTGCTTGTCCTCAAGCAAAACAAACAGGCAGTCTCTCTGAAAGAGGTTTGAAAACAGCAGGGACTTATAGATTTAAAACACAGAAATCATCACCTCTACAATTTCGTAAACCACATCTGAAAAGTCCTAATCACAAAAGCACATTATGCATCATCCTAGCTTAGCAACCAAATTCAACTAGTCTACAACTCAGCAAATTATGTCTGGCATTCCCCTCTACTAACCTCATTTCTTAGAATAAATATAAAAGTGAATGCTTTACCTTGGGAGTATCGATCACAGGATGCAAGGATTTTCAGACAAGTATCTAGAACTGCAGGTAAAAGTTAGTTCCTAAATTCTATCTCTCTAATTTCTCTCTTGAGTCAAAGTCTGCTTATATTGCAAGATCAGTGACCAAGATTGGACATGCTTCCATGAATAAAGACTTAATGGTGGTTGCCACCAAGCCTTGTTCACTTCTTTTTGACCTATATCCAAGAATTCTTTGTGAAGCGATCCTTGAAGATTGCCGCCTCCAAGTCCCGTTTGAATTCTTTTATTGGAATCTTTATGAATCAAGCCTTAATGGTTTTATCTACCAAGTCCTGTACAGATTCCTCCTAACTAAATCCTAAGTCCTAATTAAGTAATAAACTTCGGATTTTTTTTTTTAGATAAAAAACTAACTAACTACTATAGGATCGAAATAGAGAGAAGAAATGTGATAAATGAATCTACACAAGGCGTTACCTTCCAGATTTGTCTGAAGAATCCGATCCCATGTATACCATGCCCCAAGACAAGCGATTATGTCAGGTTTAGTATTGGAGGTCAGCTTTGGTTCCTTCAAACAATCAAGGCAAGTGTGTATAGTTGACATGTTGATCCACTTTAGCATCTTTAGTGCTATCTGCAATCAGTAAATCTACAATGGTGCTAAAGAGTGGTTAGACATTCAAGTATAAATCAATAATAAGATCATAGTCCCTTTCACATAGCTAAGCATAATTTATTAAAAATCTTTTTATAATAATCAGAATAAATTATATCAGTAAACCTCCCCCAGACTTAAATTACACTGTCCCAGTGTAACACAGTCGGAGTTATGGTGGAAACTAAATCATAAGTACTCAATGTAACAAGTTAGGAAGATAAACCTGACCGAAGTGGGAATCGATCGATGTGCATCGGTATGCATCGATCGTCGTATGTGATTGTAGGTCGATCGATGTCGACGTCTCGTCCACAGTCAATATGGTAATCATCTTACTTGGGTCTTGCAATAAATCTGAAAGAATGAAAACGAAAGTAAATACTAGTAATTAAGAAAACCAATTAAAATTACCTAATAGTGGGTTGCCTCCCACTCATCGCTTTGTTATAGTCATTTAGCTTGACTGTGGAGGTGTGTGGCTAGTTGGTGGAAAGACAACTACTTGTTGGGAAACAAGCATCCACCTCATCTCTGCACATTCTGGACCAAGCTGCAATGAAACTTCTTGTGGCCTCATCATTTCTGGTCCATCTCTCATCCATCTTATGTATTGCATTTGAGATGTCCTGTAGCCTTTCTTGGGTGTTTTCAATGCTGAACTGATGCCATCCTATCTTGTCGTAGACGTATGCTGATAGCTCGTTCAGTTCCTCATGCATTGACTCCATTTTGTTTTGTATCACCTGCTCGGCGTCTGGTGTAGAAGTGGTATCGATCAATGCGACCAAGTGTTTATCGGTCGATGCGGGTGCCTTACTGTCGATCGATGCTGATATCTGGTGTTGAGATGCGAATTGCCTCTGAATGGCTTTGACTTCCTTCTGTAACCATTCTGCATGGCTATCCAGTCCACTGAGTCTGACGTCGAATGGAAAGTAGATGTCATCACACCGCTTCTCAAACCGGTCCTCCATGGTGTCTATAGATGTGTAAAGCTTTGATGTGATCTGATCAACTTCTGCTACTGTGTAGGGAAGATGTTCTGTAGGTTTCTTGACGTCGAGCGATGGCCTGCGAAACCTATCGATCGATGTTGAACATTCTTCCTGAAAATCATGTTGATCATTAAGCGTGCCAATGTCCCTCTGGACATTCATCATCTAAGTAGACAAGGTGTCCAAGTATCGCATGATACGTGAGGTGAAATGGTCGTGCATATCCTCGTATGTTTGTAACCTATTTTCCATGGCTGTGAACTTGCTGTCGATCGATGTGTGGTGCAGATATCGATCGATGTGGTTGGTTGTTGGTCCTTCTTGCGAATGGTGTCCAAATCTTGTTGTAGCAGATCAATTCTCGTGCTTAACCAGTCCACGTTGTTGTTGAGAGGGTTGTATACGTCGCTAATCTTCGTGTTGATGTATGCGATCTCCCATTCATCCTTCTTCTCTGCTAAACTATCCGGTCCTGCAGGAATCTGGGATGTCTGTGGCTTGACGTCGATCGATGTTGCTTTGTTATCGATCGATGGTGATGTCGTAGCTTCTTTCTCAAGAATGTGCTGCATACTCTCAATCTATGTCCTCATCTCTGACATCCTTCTGAAAAGCTCATTGTAACCTCTGTCCAAAGGTTGATAAGTGTCATCTACCAATGTCTTGAGTTCATCTCCTAGTTTTTCCTGAGCTCCACAAATACCAGTCACCATCTCATTAATCTCATCCTTGGTGTAGATCTCTGGTGCCAGTTTTGTAAGTGTGAAAGAAGTGGCATGTTCTGGAAGACATATGTGACTCTCCTCAAATAGGGAGGCTCTCTCCAGAATTTTTCTGATGTTGTCCTTGGTAACATGGATCATCTCACCAGCTATGCTCCTTGCATATCCAGACTCATCTCTGAAGACACCATATTCGTCCTTTTGTTCCCATCTGAACTTTCTAGCTCCATAGATTTCATAAGCGCGACGTCCACATTCGTAACGTCTGTCGATCGATGGTGAAGGTGCCCTGTCGAACGATGTAAGAGCATCCTTGTCAATCGATGTTTGGCCTACTGGTTGGCACGATTGGTGTGAACCAATTTATGTTGTGTCGGCCCTTAGACGTTCGTCTGGAACAGCTGAGATGTTGTCTGGAATGTTGCGTTGCTGCATAAACAAGTTGTCTGGTCCATTGGCCAACTGAAGAATATCTGCTATGTCCTCTATGGATACTTGTAAAATTCTCCCATCCATAGCTCTTGCATGGCCATCTGGGTCCCTGAAAATACCAAATTTATTAGGAGTTAGAAAAACGTAATCAATACTCATATTCTTCTTAGTAAATAAAGAAAGTTTAGGTTTAGAATGATAATCGATCGATGTTGATACTGGTGTATCGATCGATGGTAGACGTTTGTCTGCTGAATTAGGGTTTTTGGATCGAATGCTCTTCCTTGATGTTCCTTTTGATTTGTTTGTGGGAGCATTCATCTTTTCTGCTATGGTGTCGTGAGAAGTAATCTGGGGTGTAAAACTCCTTATATAGGTATTGGTAAACCTACTTGGAATTGAAATATTCCCTTTTTCCTTTTCAAAGGCGGCGGCTTTAATATCGATCGATGTACCGGGTGTGATATCGATCGATGCATAAGATCGTTTTGCTGGATGAGGGTGGGTATCGACCGATGCTGAGTAGACTCTGTCGATCGATGGTGGAGACGTGTTGTTGAACGAATGTCTTGAATATCTTTCATCCTGCATAGCAATCTCTATAGCTATTTCCTTCCAGTAATCCTCATCATACTCCTCAATAGGATCCTCATTGGATGAAGGAATTACAGTCTCTACTGCAAAACTTTCATGGAATCCACTGTCTGCCCAACTGCCTATGGAATAGTCATCACGTCCTTTTTTGTTGGGTTGCTGAAAGGCAAAGTCTGGATAAAACTGATCTGGTAATGTGAAGTGGTCTACCGGCTGCTTCCCGTCGAGCGACGTGGGATAGTGTTCATCGGTCGTCGGTGACTCATTGGAATCGATCGATGATGCAGTGTGAGTGTCGATCGATTCCGAGTACTCTGTTTCGTACTCTGCTCCACAATGGCATCCTGCAATGTAGCCAAGATCATTTCCAAGCTCCACGAGGTTGACCTGTTGTCTCACAACTCGAACTAGGTCATAGTGGACGTCTAGATTTATCAGTGCCAGACACAATCTGCTGGTGTTCATGTCACATACAGCTCCTACTGTAGCCAGGAAAGCTCTTCCAAGCAGAAGTGAAGAGTTCCAGTTAAGCTTGATGTCCAGGACATGAAAATCTACTGGGACAAGGGCATTACCAATCTGTACCTCAAGGTCTCTTATGATGCCTCCTGAGCTTCTTTCTGAAAGGTCCACGAAGGTAAAAGATTCTGATGAAGGCTCTATTTTCAGACCCAGCTGGTCTGCCTGAAGAACATCCACAACTGGTGTGTGTAATAAACTTCTATTCCTCCTCAGTCTCCTTAGTCTCTCGTCTCCGGTGTGTGTAATAAACTTCTATTCCTCCTGAGCTTCTATTCCTCCTCAGTCTCCTTAGTCTCTCTGAAGAACATCCACAACCGGTGTGTGTAATAAATTTCATCAAAAGGTTTCTCCACTGAGATTCTGAGGACTCTCTTAGTGAAACCATCCATCTCCTTCTCATTAGCTTCCCTCTTAAGGTTCTTAGGAATCTTCTCCTTTCTTTTCCTTAACCTTCTTCCTTCAGTTGCCTCATCAACTTTCATAGGCTCTGGTGTAGTGTCTGAAGGGTTGGTTGTAGGTTCTGGTGGGTTTGCTAAAGGTTTAGGTGGTGGTCTGAGTGCGTTGATTCAGTCACTATCAATAGATGGTAATCACACTCGGTAGGTGAGAGGTGTCCGTCGATCGATGGGAGGTGAGGGAGGTCGATCGATATCTGGCTCATGCCGTCGATCGACTGCTGGCTCATGCCGTCGATCGATTTTGACATAGAAAGGGGAGGGTGGGTGAGGATATTTTTCTGCGAATTCCTCATGATTCATGATCCGAACTGCACTACACTCTGCAGTCGATTTAGCAGATGACGTCGATCGATGGTTAGAGTAATCCGTCGATCGATCTTCGTCATGGTCTGTCGAGCGATGTGCATCCATTGACATCGGTCGACACCAAAGTGATCCGCCGAAACACATGGAGCTTTAAACTTCGAAGTCTCCTTCTCCAAGCTTCTCTTGCTTCACCACTTACCAGAAATCATCATCTATGATGGCATTTACGTGGTGTTTTGCTTTCTCAACTCCTGCCTCTCTAGCCAAAGCTTCTTGCCTTTTTACAGTGTCTCCAGTCTGAACCACTTGCATTTCAAGCTTCCTCACCTGAGTCCCTACGGTCCCAATTCTCGTTTTCAGACTGTTGTAGGCGGAATCTATCTTCCCATTGAAGTCCACAGTGAGTTGTTGCTGTCCTTCCAGAACTCTGTCAAGCATTGCTTCAATCTTGCTTTCCTGAGTCTGTGGTGGTGGATTCTGGTAAAATGAGTTTCCATAGCCTCTGCTGTTGTTGCTGAAAGGTTTCTGGAACTATGAACTATGGTTACTCATCTGACCATTGCCATAGAAGTTTATGTTTCCACTCTGGTTTCCAGACCACTGAAATCCAGTACCTCCTATGTAGTTCACATCTTCTTCTCCTTCCATGTCTAAAGCTTCTTCTCCTTCAGCTGAGCAGACCTGCTTCCTAAGAAGCTCATGAACCACATCTAACTTTGCTCTAACTTCGTCTGTCTGCTCTTTCCCTAGGGATACAACAGACTTCTTCCTCTCACTCTCTTTCCCTAGGGATGCAACAGACTTCTTCCTCTCAAAGTCAGTGTTCTTGGTGATGCTGTTGTTTGCTAGATTTTCTATCAGTCTCAAAGCTTCCACCGGATTCCTGGTGTTGAAGTTTCCCTCTCTAGCTGTATCAAGAGCCATCTGATACCTCAAGGCGATACCTCTGAAGAAAGTGCTTAGCAGTTGCACTTCATTGAATCTGTGGTGTGGACAGTCTCGCTGGAAGAACTTGAATCTGATCCACGCATCTTTAAAAGACTCTCCAGTCTCCTGCCCGAATGTAGCAATTTTGCTCCTCAAGTCTTCAGCGCGTGCCTCATCGAAGAAGTTTCGCAAGAAAGCATTCTTGATGTCGGCCCATGATGTTAGAGATCCTGTGGGTAGCTGCTTAAGCCAGTGCATCGCTTCTCCAGTCAGAGAATACTTGAAGAGCTTGCACAATAAGTAGTCCTCGGGGACTCCATCCATAGGAATAGCAGCGATAAGATCCTCGAACCTCTCTAGATGGTCCATAGGATGCTCGTGCGGTAACCCAGAGTAGGGTATCTGCGACACGAGTGTGTAGTATTGAGGCTTCAGCTCAAAATTCTGCTTATGAATCTCTGGAAGTCGAATAGCTGATCTGTTGGCGTAATACTCATCTGGACGATTGTAGTCAGCCAGTGCCCTTGGTCGAGCAGCCTCTTCTACAGGTTGAGCAACTCCTGTAGCATTAGTATCAGGGATTACATTCCCCTGAGCGTCTAGTTTCTGACCTGTTGCATTACGCAGATGACCATCCCGGTCATACATGTTTCCATTCTTGTCGTGTCTGAGAATAACAATCGCAACAATGTTTCGTGACTGATGATCGATCGATGTACACGGTGTAGTATCGATCGATGTCGAACGATGTAGATCGGTCGACGATGAAGGTCGGGTGTCGGTCGACGGTTGGATGTGAGAATCGGTCGACGTGAAAGCTGCTGCGTCGAGCGATGTGGAACGTTGGTCTTTGCGGATCGTTCGTTCCAAGTGAGTAGGATTTTCTGAGAATAGCAGGTGTTTGTCCATGTTGCTTCTGGTACTGCTGGGCATGCACCTGAAAAGACAAGAAAAAATTTTGTGTCAGAATGGGGGTAGAGAAAAGAATAAGAATTAATAACACTAAATCTAATGGCGATCAAAGCTCCCCGGCAACGGCGCCAAATTTGATACAACTCAAATTACCCTAAGGAGTGAATTACTCTCTCAAATAAGAGGTTCAGTTGCAGTACTTAGGGATCAAATCCACAAGGAGCTAGGGAACCTATTAAATCTAGTCAAATTATTAATTCTAAGTGTTTGTTGTTTTATGGTTTAAAAGTAAATAGCAATCCTAATTAAGCAATCTATTGCTCGACTAACAAGATGATTGGGGGTGTAACTTATTGGAAGATATTAGATGCAGAGTTTCTATTCAGGTGTTGGAGATTATAATCCTATAGATGCCTAACAGTTGCATGCATGATATATTAGAGCTCAACTCCTTAATCACAGTGATCAGCGATGGCAATGTTTCACTGGTTAACTAACTAGATCTTGGATCTCAACTGTCGTCTTTTGATCACAAGAAAGTGTCGATCGATGATCCTATAGGGATATCGATCGATACACCTTTCGCAATATCGATCGATTGTCAGAAGACCATATCGATCGATGCTTCTAGCTAAGCCCTGGCGCAGGTTGATAATGCTCACTAGTCTCCTAGATCAGCGGTTAGCATCTCTCTAGCAGTCCTAGCATGACAAATTAGATTAGGACAGGATGGTCAAGGATGCTTGACTCATGCTAATTCCTAGGTTCATGTTCTAGTTAGCAAGACTAAAAGAAGCATTAATGAACAATCAATCAATGAATGTCACAACTTAGCAAATCTATAGTTGGGGCTAATCTCTCTAACCTATTTGAACCCTGAATCTAACAAGTGAACTACTCAGACATAGTTAAGCAATTCATGATACAAAATATAGATAAAAACTGCATAGAATAGAATGGATGAATCAATGAAGTTCCAATCACAAATCTTTCTATGATTTTCTCTCCTAAAACTCTCTGCTGAAAATAAGAATACAATGGTGGCCAAAAGCTCTTTTGCCTCCTAACACTTAGGCAAGTATATAACTATTAGGTTAAAAACTCGTCAGGGGTAATCTTGTAATTTGGTGAAGCCTTGGGTTTAAAGTCGGCTGGAACCAAGTAGCGCATCTCGCGTCTCGACATCGATCAATGGTACAGGATGTACATCGATCGATCATAATCTTCAATCGTCGAGGCTTCTCTTCTGTATCGATCGACGGCACTGGATGTGCGTCGAACTATTGCTTCTTCTTCGTATCGACCTCTAATGGTCAGCTCGGATGAAATCTCTTTTAAGCTTCTAAATGCTCCATAATTATCACTTTACTCCAAGATACTCCTGAACCTGAAAACATACCTAATATGATAGAATATATAATATATAGATAGTAAAATACTTATATACCATGGATGAAAATGGGTCAAATTCATGGTATATCAATCCTCTGATCCTCCAAAGGGGAGGTATGGTTGTAGTATCTTCCTTTCAGAACCCGTGCCAACAAAGAGTTTGGGAAATTAATTAGTATCCACAATTGTTTTGCAAGAAGTGCAATATTAAAGTCATGGAGATCTCGAAATCCTAGTCCCCCCATATCTTTAGGGGTACATTTTTCGTCCCATGCAATTCAATGTAAGCCTCTGTTGTTTTGTTTTGAGCTCTACCAAAAGTTAGAAGTTGTGCTTCATAATTTGTCAATAATGTCTTGTAGGAGTAAGAAGCACGACATCACAAATGTTGGAACCACTTGAGCCACAGATTTTATTTGGACTTCTCTTCCTCCTTTTGATAGGAGTCTTGATGACCATGTGTTGACTCGCCCATTGAGACGATCGTGTACACAGGAGAATACTTTCATCTTTGACCCACAAATTTGCTCAGGTAGTCCTAGGTACATCTCCATGCCTCATTCCGAAGAAAAGCCGAAAACATTTTAATATCTTGTTTTAAGGAGGGGTCCACTCGGTTTCCAAAAACCATCGACGATTTTGCCGTATTTAGCCTTTGTCCTAATGCTCTCCCATATATGTCTAAAATGTCCATGATCTCTCTACATTGGCTTAATATGGCCTGGCAGAAGAAAAGACTATCGTCCGCAAAAAGGAGGTGAGAGATCCTTGGGCTCGCTCTAGCAACGCGGAAGCCTAGTATTTTCTTCTCAGCTTCCGCTCCGTTTAGGAGCGAGATCAAGGCTTTCGTACACATGATGAACATGAATGGAGAAAGCGGATCTCCTTGTCTTAAGTCCCTCCTTGGAATGATTCGCCCTCTTGGTTCTCCATTTACTAGGACTTGATATGTGACCGACGTGACACAACACATAATGAGGTCAACTAGTCTCTCATCAAAGCCCATCTTTAGCATCAAAGCTGAAATAGAACTTCACTCCACTCTATCATAAGCTTTTCTCATATTTGTTTTAATAGCCATAAATTCTTCCCTACATCTCGTGTTTGTCCGTAGGGCATGAATATTTTCTTGTGCCAGAAGAATGTTGTCTATAATTAAGCGTTTCGCCACAAAGGCCGATTGTGTCTCTGATATCAATCTCGAAATGACCCTCTTGAGTCTCTTGCATAATAATTTGGAGATAATCTTGTAGCTCACATTGCAGAGGCTAATAGGTCCGAACTCCGTCATCTCTCTAGGTTTATTTTTCTTAGGAATGAGGCAAATATTTATCTGGTGTAGGTGTGGATCAAAACTTCCCGTGATGAAGAAATCTTTCACAAATCTAATAATATCAAGCCACATCTCCCTCCAAATTTTTTGGTACAATTTATTAGTTAGGCCATTTGGTTCTGGAGCTTTTTCTGGATTGATATTAAATAAAGCTCTCTTTATCTCCAGTTCTGATGGTTTCTCTAGAAGCAGCATGTTGTCACCGGGAGTTACTTTTCTAGAAAGAAAGCAAAGAGCAGCATAAGGTGAAGAAGTGGAGAAGAGATCTCGGAAGTATTGAATAACAACATTCTCTACTTCGATTGCACTCTCTACTAACTTCCCATGTTTGTCCTTTATACTGATTAATCGATTTAAAGCTCTTCGTTGTTTCGTAATGGCTTGGTAAAATTTGTGTTTCTGTCCCCGTTTATATGCCACTAGTCTCTACTTTTTTGTTTCCAGAAAGTGTTTTCCTTTCTGAACGCCAAAATCAATTGTCTTCTCAAATCCTCCGATTCTTCTGTTAATTACCCATAGGCGTGGGCGTTCGGGTACCCGTTGGTGTTCGGATCGGGTTTTTCGGGTTTTCGGGTTTACGCTCATAGGTCCCAAACTAAAATTTTATTAATACGGGTCGGGTTCAGATAATAACACTTCGGGTTCGGTTCAAAATTGTATTGCGTCTTAAAACCCATAAAGTAATCATATATCGTACGTATTCGGGTTATATCGGTTCGGTTCGGATATAACCGAAGTAAAATACAAAAAAATTGAAGCAAAACATAAAGGAAAACATCTAAATTAAATAAAAATTAATCTATCACACATAAATTGATAAAATCTCCTAGACTATATTTGCGAAGTGATTTTGCCACATGTCCTCTTTACAATCAATTTCACAAAACAAATATGACATGCTATTGAAATTGATGACATGGCTTCCGGAAAAATATGACATGGATAATTTCATTTAATGTTGATTTATATTTTTGGCAAACTTATTAGAATATGATAATAATTCATATATTACATTTAATATTGATATTTCTTTTTGGTAAACTTTTTTTAAATATGGTAATAGCTTATACATCATCTATAAAATAAATATATTCATATATAACATTTCAAATTTCGAAATGTTATTATTTTTGTATAATTATACAATTTGTATTACTAAAGCTTTCAAAAATTTCTACAATTTTTAAAAAAATTAAATATCTAACCGTAAAATCATTAGTTTCTTATATATCTACAAATTTTATAAATATTGTTTAGGCTAAATTTTATAATTATACAATTTTTATTAGTTTTATGCAAATTGATTTAATATATATCAAATCTATATTAAATATTAGTAAGAAAATAATAAAATATATAATATTTAATAAATTTATTTTTAAATATACATTAGATTTAAAAAATTCCTTACTGCACATGGTGCAGGAAAACACTTTGTAAACAATATGTATTGCCTTATAGAGAGTAGACTTTTTATTTCAATGAGCAAATTATAAAATACTTATTTATAACTAATTGTGTACTTAAATTATTTATTAAAATTTTAATATTTATTATTATATATCATACTACCACAAATATTGAATTTAATAATTGAAATACTTATATATATTTCAAAATATTTATATTAACTATTAATTTCGGATTTTTCGGGTTACCCGTTCGGATTCGGTTAATAACACTTCGGGTTCAGATATTTTTTGTACCACCCTACATGACCCTTTCGGGTATTTTTACATTTCGGATCGGATAACGGGTCGGGTTCGGTTCGGATTTCGGGTTCCGGATTTTATGCTCAGGCCTAATTACCCATATTCTAGATATACTGGATTGTAATATTTTAGAATTAAACGACAATTATTTTTATTAGAATTATGGTATAATAAAACTCTTATTGTTTACATTGTCAAATCGTTTTTAAGTTACTGTAAATCATTTTTCAAAAATATGTTATCATGCTATCGATTTGTGTTATTTACAAGATTTTGTATTTTTCTAATAAGTTGATCGAAGTTATATTATAAAACAAGATTTAATTAGTTTTTATATCTTCTGGGTTATATATATATATATATATATATATATATATATATATATATATATATATATATATATATTTTGTTAAGTTTCCTTTTCTAAATTTGTTATATACAATAAGCTAATGCAGTTGGTCATCATATACACTGATTACTTTTCGAATAATAAAGTAGAATCATTTTGAAAAGCAAGTTGGACAATATCTTTCCGTTCTTTCGTATGAGAAAAACAAAATCACAATTGATTCTCATGTGAAAGCGGGGATTCAAACATGCAGAGAACATAAATTAAAATAATCTTAAAATGATGGACAAACTTGAGATGTTATCAAATCGTTTTCAGAATAGAACACAGATTCTCTAGCGGCAGAGTTTACTAAGAAAAAGAAACACAGCAAAAAGAAAAAACATTTAACTAAAAAAAAAACAGAATGCAGGGTGTCTTTTTATGTTGCATCATCCCCTATTCGTCGTCATCCTCACTCTTTGACTTCTTCTTCTTCTTCGATTTCTTCTTGCTCTGACCATCATCAGTCTCCTCGTCTCCTCCAGCAGACTTACTCTTCTTTTTCTTCTTCTCCTCTTCTGTCTCCATCTTCCTCTTCTTCTTTTTCTCTGACTTCTCCACCTCCTCTTCTTTTTCACCCTTTGCCTTCTTCTTCTTGCTCTTCTTTGCTGAGGCATCCACTGTCTCCTTGTTTTCCTCATCTAAAGGAGGAGCACCGATTAAACACTAACTCCACTATCGAAATATGAATATGTATATTTTCAAAGATAATATACCTTTGTTTTGGAGATTCTCAATCACCTCCTTCATTACATCCACGTTCTTACGTGGGGCAACACCCTTGTCATAAAAGTCCAGCCTTTCCTCTACTTGTTCCCGAAGCTTCTCACCAAATGCGGTTGTTGCACCATCTGCATCAGGACATCAACACCAATCAGGTTACAACATTTCTCAAAATACTAAGAGCTCGAGTTTCTGATTCTTACCAGCGAAACAATCAATACGGGACGCTATAGAGCACTTGTTTGCAAGATAACGAGCGATACGGCCCTTGTTCTTAGCAGATGCTCGGCCAATGAAGGACGAGTGGAAAATCAACCCATACTTGGGTGTGTTGCCTCGTGTTTTAAGAGCCCTGAAACACCACAGGCGGTTCCAATATCACAAGCAGCAATAAAATAACTTATGGAGAAGACTAAAAGAAAAAACAGCTCTGTGATATTGCACCTGAAAAGCGCCTTCTCCGCTCCAAGAATCTGGAGGGTGGAAGATGGGCATTTGGCAAGGTTAGTGAGACTTCCAGCATGTGAAATCAGACGGGCACCGACCATATCTCCAATCAAGGCCGCCAGATTAGGGGCAATGTCGCTCATCTTAGAAACAAGGTAATCGTAGAGCTTCTTTCTGTAGTCAGCGAGGTCCATAACTTTCTGAGCAAAGGTCTGTACGTTGATCAAGTCAAGCGGTGATAAATCCTGGCCTGTGCATATGGAAGAAAAAAAAAAAAAGGTCTTAGAACAATAGAGAGATTACAAAAACCAATTAATCCGTAGAGCTTGGTCACTTACCCATGGATGCTTTCCCAGCTTCGACGACCTCCTTGGCTTTATCTTCATCCCCTAGGACTTCAGTAAGCATAGGGATGTGGTCTTCAGTCAACTTTGACTTGTCATCAATCATCTTTGAAACACGAGCGTAAAGATAATTGTCATTAACAATCTTCACTAGCTCGGGGAAGTGCCACGAATACCATTCCCTGTAACAACATTATAAGCACTCGTTGACTATATGAAAGGGAAAGGTTGAATGAAAACAAACCTGACTCTCATGGCAAAGGAATTGATATCCTTATCAAGGGTGTCAAGGAGGAAAATGGCCTGAATAACCATGTTATCCACTCGGTTAACATTGAACTTGACCTTGGCTCTGCTGTAGCTGTGAGCTAACCCAAGTTGAGATTTTTCAAGATCGCCAGGCTACATTCAATAAATTAAAACACAGATTCATTCATTTCATTAGTACACACAACGCATACAAGGTAAAGAGAAGAAAAAAAAAAAAAAAAGAGTAGACACCTTAAGGTCCTTGATGAACCTGTCAAAATGGAGACGCACACCACGGAGAAGCTCAAGAACGAACTCATTGCTCTGGCAGGGGATTTTGGTGGCTTCCAAAATGTGGGAACCGAGTTTAGGCTCAGAGGTTCCTAAGCTGAACTTGGGTTTCTTGCCTTCTCTGACCTTAGGAAGATTCAACTCCAGGAAACTTCTAAGCTCGTCAGTCATAACACCTGCCATTAAAAAAAAAAAGGTAGAGACAAGCTCAACACCAATCAACCATTAAAAAACTGAAGCTTTTTCTATGTAAAATTGTAAAACAACATAAAGACAAAGGACAAAGTTCAACATCAATAGGAAGGCAGAGTGATGGTTCGAATCCACAATAAATTGTATATAAAAATATACCTTCAGAGACGGCGTTAACTTGGTTTAGGGCATCGAGAGCAGACTCAAAGGGGTGAAATGCTGTGAGCTGGACAACACGGCCAAAGCGACTGAGGTCGGAGACTGAGCTACGGACCGCCTCAGTGTTCTGCCCAATCTCATCAAGACCGTGCGCCTCGAAGAGGCCATAGCCAGAAGAAGACTCGTAGAGAAGGTACATAGCCATTCTTTCGAGGAGGAGAGACACTAAAACCCTAATACGACTGACTACGAGCTAATAAGTAAGAGAAATAACTTAGGGTTTCAGGGTTTAATACCATTGCTGCGGCTTCACACTCATTCAATGGGCCGGGCCTTTTTAACTCTCCTAACTCCCTTCAACGTTTGATAGAGAGGCAGGCCCATCATGAGGAAAGAGGATGCAGCTCTCACACTTTGCCCCCAAACAAAGGTGTCTCTGGTTCTCTTAATCAAAGTGAAACAAATCTATATAACTGAAATATGTTGTTTCTCCAACAAAAAGAGGAAAATAAAGCTATTCTCCTCAAGGCAAATATGCGCAATCCTAACAATTTTCTTTTCTTTTCTCTCAACATATTGATTAAAGAAAGATTGAAATAGCTTAAATATTTTGCTTAAAAACCCATTGGAATCCAATTAATGGTGGCAACCATCACCACCTTTTGGATTAGCGTTGGTGGTTTAGGGATACTTACAATGTTAAAAATGGGGCCAAAAGCATTCAGGAGAAGACAATAATTAGTCAAAGGGACTTTTTTGTAGTTTGGTCAGACAAGCAGTTTCGTACAAACCACGCTTCTTGAATTTATACAATAAGAAATCCTCAAAACGTGTTTCATTCAAGTTTGTTCAAGTCCATCTTCTACTTGGAAGAATTCTTTGGAGTGTCGGGGGGCAATACCAAGCTCGAGCTCGTTGAACCACCACTCATGAAGCTCATTGCGTTCTCGAATGTTCTCTCAGAGACGTACCCTGGCTTCGCATTGGCTTCCCTTATCTCCACATGCCCCGTCAACATGCCTACCACTCGGGACATTGCTGGCCGTACTGCGTGATCTGTCTGTGTGCACAAGAAGGCTACCCCTATTACACGTTTCACTTCTTCCTCGTCATATCCTGTTAGACCCGCATCTACTACTTCCATATCACGATTCTCTTGGTGTAGGCTCCATGCCCATTCGAGAAGGTATTGTTTCTCGTCATCCATTTCTGGAGAGGAGTTGGGCCTTCCGCTTACAATTTCCAGAGCCACTATACCAAAGGCAAACACATCCGTCTTCTCCGTAAGATGTCCAAGCATCACGTATTCCGGTGACAGATATCCTCTGCAGCATTGTATGTAATGAACAATCAACAATCGTTGTGAGGATATTTAACAAAACTTAAAATCTTTTTCCTATGTGATTGGGGTTTCCAGGATATTTACATGGTCCCTGCAACTCGGGTGCTTATGTGCGTCTTCTTATCATCATATAGTTTCGCCAATCCAAAGTCGGAGAGTTTTGGTATCAGGTCCGAGTCCAGCAGAATATTGCTTGCCTTCACATCCCTGTGCACTATACGAGGACTTGACTCCTCATGCATATATGCCAAACCTTTTGCTACTCCTAAGCATATCTCGAAACGGTCTGACCAACCAAGTTGCAAGCTATTTTCCTCTACGAAAATCACAGCAACGTGTAAGCCAACAGCAGCCCTACTTCTTTTTTATGCAAAAACTATAAAAAAACTGTTTTAACCTTATTTGCATACCGAACAGAGCTTGATCTAGACTGTGGTTTGAGAGGTATTCATACACAAGCATACGCTGATTTCCCTCGATGCAGCATCCGTACAGTTTTACAAGGTTGCGATGCTGAACAGCTGATATAGTGGCAATCTCCGCAACAAATTGACCCTTGCCTTGCCTCGATGCAACTGATAACTGCTTCACGGCTATCTCTCTTCCATCGTTCAGTTTCCCCTGTACCACTAGATATCTTTAGAATATATAGAGTCAATGGAGAAACTACAATCCATTATCTGCTAAGGGTGTTACCTTAAAAACAGGTCCAAATCCTCCCTCCCCAAGCTTGTTGGAAGGATTAAAATCTTGAGTTGCAGCTCTGAGTTCTGAGTAACTAAAGGTGTAGGGTCTTATGTCCAGGCTGTGTAGCACTGCATAACAGTAAATGCAGTTGAAAGTTACAGTTGTTGGCAATTCGACTTTAATAATAATCCCAAAAGGGTTTAAGACTATACTTACCTTCTTCATCAGCCGCCGTTTTTCTTTTCCGACGGATGATTAAGATGATAGCAATCACCAAGATACTTATCATTCCTGCCCCTACAATGGCCCCTGCAATTATACCAATTTTTTTCTTGGATTCCGGGGGCAACTTATTAGCTACAGTAGGTATGAAATCTGCAGTGAAGAAAAGCCGGTTGTGAGAAGAGACATTGAACTCCAGAAAGATGATGAAATTCTTTGTTGTTACCTGGCGTTGCACTGATAGCTGAGACTAACGGCCCATATGTCCCTTGAGCAGGAATACAACATGTCCCTTTTCCAGCCCAGAAAAGATGAATTTCAACGTAATTTTCAGATACATTTGCTTTATAAACTCTTTGAATCACCCGGGAAGTAGAACCGTTAGCTGTTCTATGCACATCAAAATCCTTTTCAACAAGTTTTCCCTACAAAAAAAAATTAAAAAGGCAATTCACAGTCAAGAAGAATAAGCTAACGTTTGAGAGAATATGAGAGGAAGCTCAGTGTAGAATTGAGACCTGGACATATATATCGAAAAGTCGCCTTCCAAGACTTGTCCAGGTACCAGAACCTTGTATTTGTATTTCACCAAACTGAAGTGTTACACTATAGCCTCCGTTTTCTAGCCCCAGTCCGTAATACCTTAGAGAAGATGCAGAGAGCCTCGCTGATTGGAAAAGCTCTGAGTCAGAAGTGTTTGCAAATGGTGTGTCTGAAAGAGCTCTATATTGATTACTGTTACTCCCAGTAAATAGTCCTACATTGCTGACTGCCCATCTCTGCGTTTTACTTACGAAAGATGAAGCTGGTCCAAGCTCCCCCTCGTCTTTCTCATACAAAGCTCCACTACTGGACCTGATATCCGGGCCTCCACAGTTGACAGAAAAGTTGAAATCTAGACACCCATCAAGAGAGAAACATCTTAACCAACATATATGCATCCTAACACTGTCAATGTCAAAACTGAAATAAGTTTCGGAACACTATTTAAATGCACTTACATACGCCTTTTCCTCGATTGCAGGGGAAATTCTTCTGGAGGCAGTCCAGTCCGGGGAAAACCCTTTTCGAAAGAAAGAAAAAAGTACTAAGATGAGAAATCTAGCATGTAGATTAACATTTCTATGCTTGCGAAATATAAACAGAGTAGAGCTTTAGGCTTCAAGCAAAGCACAAGATTGACAAAGTCACCTTCTGTCAGACCCTCCTACTGTAAAGTGGTTCGCAATCAGGTTACTGCAGAGTAAAAAAAATGTTTCCTTTCAGCACAATAATGTACTATGCGCCATGAAAATTAAGCATCTAATTCCTGAACATACAGTTGCAAGTTTGGTAGGCGAACCCAAGAAGGAAGATTTCCTGTCAAATCATTGTATGAAACATCTCTGCACATAAAAAAGCTTTGAATTTTCAGTAGATGGTACCCAGAGAGAAGATACGTTCCTCTACAGATTTTGTTACTCACAGATTACTAAGAGAGGAACTCTTTTTAATGGGTAAGGAACCGCTCAACTTGTTATTTCCCAGAAACCTAAATAAAGGTAACAAGGTTTATTCTCAGTTTGTCAGCGAATTCGACTAAGAGCATGTGATGGGAAAGCGAATGTTCTTACAAGTGAGTAAGTTGGCTTGAGTTGAAAAGCGAAGATGGAATCTGCCCAGTTAGGTTGTTGAAACTCAAATCACTGGAGAAAAACGTAAAGAGCTTGTAATTAAGTAGGGTCTAATGTTCTCAGTTTAGTAATAAAGAAAACATAGGAACAACATTTTGTGTCATCTTTTCTCATACTTACAGTTGTCGCAGCTGCAAGTAATCTGCAATATTTGAAGGTATTGTGCCCGTAAGATTATTGTTCCGTAATACTCTGCACGATTTTAATAAAAAAAAAATGTCAAAAATACAGAAGAAATGGAAGAGCAAAAGGAGTTAAGAAGTTCATCAAGATTAGGCCAAAGCTGAATGGAAGTCCTTACAGAACACTTAGAGATTTCATGTTCCGGATAAATTGAAGAGAAGAACGGCTGTTGGATATTTCACCTAGTCTCCTGAAATTTGGAATTCCATCAGTATGGAGAGAAAAAAAGCAAGGCTGAAAAGTGAAGGAGAAAAGAGCATATATATATACAGTTCTGTCAACGAAGCTAAGTTGGCAAATGTAGATGGAATTGGACCACTCAAATTAGTCCCCAGAATTCTCCTGCAGGGAGCAAAGCAATGTAATGTTGAGTATTGCGAGTGGTAAACCATCAAGTGTTTGATAGTTAAAATTAAACTCTATCAGTTGATAGAGAAGCCTCAAACAAAGAAATAAGATTGAAAAATGCTCACAGAGTAGTAAGACTGGTCCAATTTCCTAAGAAGGCAGGTATCGGACCTGTAAGTTGGATATCATTAATCCAACTGAAACGACATGAAGAAAGAAAGTCAATCCAAAACGTAGGGAGTATGCAAATGTTTCTAAATGAGGTGCCAGATACAAATCTTACGCTTCTTCCAAGTTGACAAGATTAACAAATGATGAAGGAAGTTCACCAGTAAGTCCTGAACTTCCAATGTATCTGTCATAAAAACAAGCATAATCACGAGTTTACTTGTGATAGGAATGTTGATGCAAGATATACTAAAAAAGAAGACGTAAACATACATTTTGACAAGCCTGGTGCAATTTCCAATCTCAGGCGGTAGAGAGCCGGAGAAATTATTCATATCAACAGCGCTGCTCAAAAGAAAGAAGAATCGTAAAGAATCTAGCTGAGGTTGAAAATGAAGGTGATCAAATAGAAGAGTCCTTACAGAGATCTTAAATCAGTGAGCAGTCCTATTTCCTTGGGGAGTGGACCGGACAAAGCATTGGCCCCAAAAGTCCTGCACGACCGACCAATAAGAAGAAGAAGAATCAAAAGGGGGTGAGTGAGTGACTTACATCCACTGCATGCGAGTCAGATTACCAATGCCAGGAGACAAGGAGCCACTCAAGAAATTCTGATTAAGGTTCCTTCATATGTATATTAGAATTCAAAGTGAGTGAGTGAGTGAGTGAACGAACTACTTCCAATGCAAAAGCAAAAGGAATGGGTTGAGATAGCAAAAGCGGCGTACAGATTAGAGATGTAAACGAGACTCCAAAGCTCTTGAGGAATAGGTCCGGTAACATTCATCCCACGTGCCCTCCTGTATAAAGTATAATTTAATTTGAGAGAGGCAATGCGTCGAACAGGTGGAAGGCATTAGTAGCTGAAAGAAAGAAACAGAGAGATATAGAAACGTACAGAGCGATGATGCGGCAGATGGTGGAGTCGACAAAGGAACAGTCGCATTTTATGAGAGGGTTGAAGAACAAGTTGTCGATGCTGACGCTGTCGTCGATGGCTGCTCCGCTGCAGAGTTCGCCGCTGATGTTCCATGCATCCGTCGCCGTTATCTTCCACGTCTCGAAGATCTTGTTCAGAGCCCGAGCTGGGATTTCGTTTTTTTTTTTTTTTTAATTTCATGTCAATATCATCAGATAAATAAATACATAAGAAGAAGCAGAAGCAGCAATTATTATCATCATCATATTTATCAAAAAGAATAAAAGACGGACAAAAAACGTAGATCATGATTCTGATATTTGAAAACTTTATTATATCAAAAAGTATATATGTCTAATCAAATTAATACCTTCGTCGGGATCAGTAGTAGCTTTGGTTCCGTTCTGTGCTCGAACCGCATTAAATAAACAAGTCATGGACACCAACCAAACTGCGACTGCGATATACATCCTCCCCATCTTCGGTTCCACAGATATGCGATGTGTACGAGAGAAGAGATACAGAGGATGGATCCTTAGCAGACCAACTTGACTCAAATTCCACATCTCTCTTATTATACGGTTGTAATATTATTATACTCTAATTTTAACTTTTTATAAACTAAAGCATATTTACCGTAGTTCTCTTAGTTCTTTAACTTAATATAAAATACTATTTCTTACCTTTTAACTAAAAAAAAAAGTTAATAAACGTTTTTTATATCTCTTATTTAAAAAACGTTTCTTAGTTTTTTTAGTTAAAAGTTAAAAAACCGTATCTTATATTACGCTAAAAACCTCAACCTAAGAGATATGTAAGAAATATGTTCTAACAGCATCCGTTTGTGTTTTTTTCCTATAAATAATCAAAATAATAATATTATTATGACCATGTGGGGTAAGCTTTTCTGTATTTGGTCTTTACTTATCCAATTTTTTTTTATAAATAATTAGAGAAAAGCTGTCTGAACGTTTGGATCACGCGGCTGCGCCATTCATTTCATTAGTCGTTAATCATTATTCATTAAACTAATGCATGGAACATTAATTAATTAGTAGGTGTATGTATGTCAAAAGTTCAAAAATTCCTAATTTGTACCGGAACCGGGTTCAAACCGATTTATATAATGTTAAATTTACTTGAACCGTTGACTAATATTATGGGTCACACTCACCCATTTTTGGCGTGTACTACTTATTAGCAAGCTGCTTAGCAAGCTGCTTCTTTTTGAAACCTGTCTTGTCTGTACGTGTTTATTCCAACGTTGAATTCGTTTCGTAGATAGGGTATATATCCACATAATGATGCAATCAAATCGCTTATATTATAGGGAAATTGGACTTTGACGACGGGTGTTCAAAAAATCCCCCTATATAT
Source organism: Brassica napus (assembly GCF_020379485.1). Lineage (NCBI taxonomy): Eukaryota > Viridiplantae > Streptophyta > Magnoliopsida > Brassicales > Brassicaceae > Brassica > Brassica napus. The sequence goes on from NC_063449.1 coordinate 11,763,463, forward strand.
TAAAACAGAATTTACTTTAGTGATTTCTGCTGACGTATCGCTCATAGGTGAAGTTTCAATTTAATTGTTATAATTTGATTGGTCGATTGTTCTTAATTTTTATTTATTTAATTTAGATCTAAAAATTTAAGGTAAGTCTAAAATCATTTAACACTACTTGCCATATAATATAAAAAATATTACAAATAACAATTTATGAAAACTAATTCTCGAAATTATAGAAAGATTAATAATGTTCTATTTATCACTTTCAATATTTATAAACTATAAAATATAATGAACGAAATTTTATATAAGATAATTATAATAGTTTTATACTCTACTTGATGAATTGTATTCGAATATAATTATATAATAACTATTTTAAATATAACAAAATCCAAACATGTTTATTAATATTATTTTTAAATTATTTATCGTTGTTTAAAGAATAAATTTATCAGAATTTTAAAATAAATTTTGAATAGTTTAAATGTAAGTTACCTTATTTATTTTGCAAAGTAACTTATGAATAATTTTTTTTTCTTGCGCAAGTTGTAAAGTAACTTATGAATAGTTTAGATGTAAGTTACCTTATTTATTTTGCAAAGTAACTTATGAATAATTTTTTTTTCTTGCGCAAGTTGCAAAGTAACTTATGAATAGTTTAAATGTAAGTTACCTTATTTATTTTAAACATTTCTTGCCCAAGTTATTATCATATTTATTAAAATTTTAAATGCCAATTTACCTTAATGTTTCTAAATTCTTAATTCGTTTGTAATGACTTACCTTATTACAATATAAAATTCTCGGTGAAATAGTTAATAGGGGGATAACTTTCTTTAATCTATTTCAATATTTATTGTGAAAAATAAATATAGCAAAGTCATTTATTTTTGAAAGGTAGGCAATATAAAGTTGCCTTATTGAGAATAAGCATTTCTTGCGCAAGTTAGTATCACATTAATTCGACTTTTAAATCTTTCTAAATTGTTAATTCATTTTTAATGACTTACCTTGTTTTAAATATGCATTACTTGTACAAGTTCTTATAAATATATTAAATGCAAACCAGCTTATGACAATGTAGAGTTAATATCTTTCTTTAATCTATTTCAATATTTATTGCAGAAAATATATATTCAAACGTCATTTATTATGAAAAGTCGACTATATATAAAGATACTCCCAAAGTCTTACATACAATACAATACAGTGTTGTGAAGATATCAAATTTTTTAAAAACAGTATGGTAATAGTTCAAGATTCCAAAAACCGAGTGTCTTTTATCAGGCAATTAAAACCATATAAAGATACATGACGTATTGAGGTTAGGATTCTTCACTTGTGGAGAAATTACAACAAAGATTCCAGAAACACCATCGAAATGGTTTTCGTTGATAAAGAAGTAAGTAGATTACTACATTTTTTACAACTCATAATCGCCTTTAGTCTTTTGTTCTCAATCCAACTCATATAACTTTATTTCATCTTCGTGTAGGGGACAAGAATTCATGCTTCAGTTTGTGAACAGCTCATCAAACAATTTGAAGGGAAACTAACCGAGGACGATGCGAAGGTCGTCCAGTTATTCAAATTGTACTATGCTATTGGTGATTATCGGACAACCCCGCATCCGTACAAAATTGGTTTCTTTCAAACAAATTTTGTTGGAACAGCTGATGAATTTCCGAGTGAAGTTCCGGAGAAGTATTTTGCGGATGTGTGGTATGTCAATTTAATATTTTGACTATTTCAATTTAATATTTCGACTATTTTGCGGATGCGCGGTATACCTTCACAGCTTACGAATCAAGTATTTCGACTATTTCGATGACGGTATGTCAATTTAATATTATTTTCTGTTCAATAAAACTTAGAAACTTATAGATCTATCAACTAATGTTAACCCGTCCAATTGCTTACAAAATTTAAGAAATTTTTTGCAGGTTTCTAATGGATTTTGTTTTCTTTATCGAGAATTGTACTTCATAATTTATATTATTTATGGATAATATTTTCAATTTTATTATATTTTATTTTAATATGTCTACATAAATTTTTTGATATTATTTATGAAAAAGTAATATTATTCACCTAAAATAAAGAATTACAACACATATACAATACAATTCTAATTAATGATAATATAAAATCTGTTACTTCTAAAACTATGCACTATTTATTCCATATTTTGTAAGAGAAGTCACTTTAGTGATTTCTGGTGACGTGTCGCTCATAGGTGAAGTTTCAAGAAATTGTTATAATTTGATTGGTCGATTGTTCTTAATTTTTATTTATTTAATTTAGATCTACAAATTTAAGGTAAGTCTAAAATCATTTAACATCACGTGCCATATAATCTAAAGAATATTACAAATAATAATTTATGGAAACTAATTCTCTAAATTATAGAAAGATTAATAATGTTTTAGTTATTACTTTCAATATTTATAAACTATAAAATATAATGAACGAAATTTTATATAAGATAATTATAATAGTTTTATATTCTACTTGATGAATTGTTTTGGATATAGTTATATAATAACTATTTTAAATATAACAAAATCCAAACATGTTTATTAATATTATTTTTAAATTATTTATCGTTGTTTAAAGAATAAATTTATCAGAATTTTAATATAATTTATGAAATGTTATAAATTATTTATAAAAATATAAACCTACTACATATTGATTGAGAAGTCATATAAGTGATTTTTTTATTACGTGTCGATCATAAATAAACTCTTCAAATTGTTATAATTTGATTGGCCGATGATTTGAAGATTTTATTTTGATAATTATATCTAAAAGGAAAGGATAATTCAATTACCACTTTCCAAATAATCAACATAATTTCAGAAATAATTATTTATGGTAACTAATTGTTGAAACTACGAGAGAGTAATAATGTGATCAAATTTTTTTATATATTTATAAATTACATAAAATAAGAAAGAAAAATGGTTATTTGAATTGATATAATGATTTTATATAAAGTATATTTGTATATAAAGTATACATAATAACTATTAATGTCTAATAAATTGCATGCATGCTTTATAAATCATTTATTAAATTATAAATAAATTTATAAAAAAATTTATATTTGCTTATCATATGTTTTAAATTATAATAAGAGGTTCTATATGTTATTTGGGAAGGTGAGCTATATCACCATTTTTTTTCAGCTCTTTTCCTATTGCACATGTATTTTCTGATTTGACATGTGCAAGTTGCAAAGTAACTTATGAATAGTTTAAATGTAAATTATCTTATTTATTTTAAACATTTTTTTCCCAAGTTATTATCACATTTATTGAAATTTTAAATGCCAATTTACCTTAATGTTTCTAAATTCTTAATTCGTTTGTAATGACTTACCTTATTACACTATAAAATCCCTCTTGAAATTTTCTTCTTAAACACACAAATTATTTTGGGACGTTGCAATTATACATATACACAATAACTGCGTTTTGATACCGAAGTTACTTTGTTCCCTCTCTTCCATGTCAAATATTGAGTACCAGTTTTTCTCCATGGCTGATGCTTTCTCGCAAAGACGGTGGTAGTAAGATGTAAAATCCGTTACTTCTAAAACTATACACTATTTATTCTATATTTTAAATTTTGTTATGTCCGCACAGGGTGCGGGCCGGTCACCTAGTTGGGGATTAATTAGGACGTCAGATCCAACTCTATTGGGGGGCTTAAACAATTTTTTAGTATTAAATAGATGTTAAGCACTTTTTTAAGCAATTTCTAATTTTTTGACCTCCAATAGAAGTTGCTTATTTTGGAGTGCTTAAAAAAATTTTATTAAACATTGTTTTATATAAGATTAAATCTATTTATTATATAAAACATATTTAATCATAACATTTAGAACATAGATTTTAAAATAAAAACATAAAAACAAAGATTAGTACAGTAATTTGAAAGAAACATTCGAGTTCAATTGTTTTATTCATCACGTCCAAATTTACTCCACAAATATTCAATCAAATCAGCTTTCAGTTGTTTATGCATTTGTCTATCACGAATTCTAGTTCGAACACCCATCATATTGGCGATATTTGAAGGGATATCTGTTGAAAAGTTGAGATCCACATGTGAACTTCCGTTGTCTTCTGCTTGTTGGAACTCGGAAAGATTAAATTGCGTATATCCATCTCGTTCGTCTTCTACTATCATATTATGGAGTATGATACATGCTCTCATAATCTTCCCAATTTTGACTTTATCCCAAAAAAGTGCTGGATTTTTAACGATGGCAAACCGAGCTTGCAAGACTCCAAAAGTACGCTCGACATCTTTTCGGACAGCTTCCTGCTGTTGAGCAAATAAAATTACTTTCGGCCCTTGTGGTAGTGAAATAGATTGGATAAAAGTTGCCCATTTCGGATAAATACCATCAGTGAGATAGTAAGCCAAGTGATACTCTCTTCCATTGACAGAGTAAGTCACTTGCGGAGCTTGACCATTTATTATGTCATCAAAAACACTTGAGCGATCAAGAACATTTATATCATTTAAGGTACCTGAAGGTCCAAAAAACACATGTCATATCCAGAGATCATATGAAGCAACCGCCTCTAAAACGATTGTTGGTTTACCCGAACCACGAGAATATTGCCCTTTCCAAGCGGTGGGACAATTCTTCCACTCCCGGTGCATACAATCGATGCTTCCTATCATCCCGGGAAATCCACGGTACTCTCCAATATCAAGTAGACGTTGAAGGTCAGCCGGTGTTGGTCTTCTTAGGTACTCATCGCCGAATAAATGTATAATTCCTTCCACAAAATTCTCCAAACATGGCCGACTTGTAGTTTCACCGAGCCGGAGGTATTCGTCGACCGTATCCGCCGCAGTACCATATGCCAATAGACGAATAGATGCTGTACACTTTTGGAGTGCTGATAGACCCAACCTTCCGAGACCATCTTTCTTTTGCCGAAAGAAGTCAACTTCGGTGGAGAGTCGATCAACAATGTGCATGAACAACGGCTTGTTCATTCGAAAACGTCGTCGGAAGAAATTTTCCGGATACGTTGGAGTTTCACTGAAATAATCATTCCATAATCGAATGTGCTCTTCTTCACGATTTCTTTCGATATAAGCTCTTTTTTTTTCTTTGTTTCCTTGGTTCTTCTTCATGACCGATGGTTAAATTTGCTAAGGTTTGATCAAAATATTGATTACAATATTGATCAAAATATTGATCAAATGTTTGATCACTTGATTCTTCGAAATTTTTTTGAGAAGACGATGCCATTTTTATGATTGAAAAGGCTTTGAATTTGGTTTGGTAAAAAGAGGAAAAAAGATATGGCTTTGAATTTGGTTTGGTAAGACGCGTTTTGGCAATGATCGTAGACAAGTGAATTGGTTGGGAAGTGATTTGGTTTGGTAAGAGAAGATATTGGTTGTGATTTGGTAAGTGAATTGGTTTGGTAATACAAGAGAAGATATCGATGATAAAGAGAGAGAGAGGTGAGAAAGCAGGTTGAATACTCTTGTTACAAATGGGTGAAACATTTATATAGACTACACAACCATACCAAAGCTTCTTCAGTCCGTGACAGAAGCAGTCAGTCTGTGACACAAGCATACAGAAGACTAAAAAACATACAGAAGACTAAAAAACACTAGACAAGAGTACAAAAGACAAGACTACACTAGAGTACAAAAGACATGACTAGACACAACTATACACTACTTCACTCCGTGACACAAGTATACCAAAGCTTCTTCGCCTGTGACACAAGCATAGTAGAGCTTCTTCGCCCGTGACACAAGCATAATAGAGCTTCTTCGTCTCTGATTATTCCACTCCCATTGCTCCTGAAAGTAACAAGAATATGAAACATAAGAACAATAACATGAAACACAAGAACAGAACAACAAACAAGAACATTTTCATTACTTAAACATAACAAGTACATGAATCTGAAACAAACAACAAACACGAACATGAAACAGCAACGACACTAGCATGAAACAGATAACAAACATATGACACTAGCATGAAACAGATAACAAACAGAAGAGCTCTTCTTTAGACTAACTGGAGAACAACTCAGTGATGAGTTTCTTCTTTAGCGTTTCTTCATACTCATGGAGTGGCCCTGTTTTAGCAAGTAGACGGTCAAGTAGACCTATCTTGGAGAGCCTTTCTCTCCTACACAAATCCTCTTGCTTAAAGTACCAAATCCGCTCAAACTCCTCTCGCCCCTTCCCCTCTTCCATTGGCTTCTTACCACTACGCTTGGCAGCCTTAACACCAGGGGGCCGCTCAACCGTTTCACCAGCCACATCCTCAGTTGCGTGAGATGTTGAGGATTGAGCACCGTCCTCTCCTTTTCTCTTTTTTGAGGTTCTCTGTGTAGATAGATCACACCACTTCTGGTCATGGCGAAGCTCCTTCCACGCATGTTCCAGAGTGAATTTTTTTTATAGTTGTTCAAGAAGATAAGGTGAGCTTGTTTGAGAATATCATTCTCATTTTGGCCTGAAGTTTTCTGTCTTGCTGCGGCTTCATATGCTCCGCAGAACTTGCAGACAAGATCATTGATCTTGTGCCACCAATTCTTGCAGTGCAATGGCTCTCTTTTTTCAAGGCCTGCAAGCTTCGGGCTAGCAGCAAAGTAGTCTGCTATTCTCTTCCAGAAGGCCCCAGACTTTTGCTCGGTCCCAACTACCGCATCTTTTCTGGTGTTAAGCCAAGAGCTGATGAGGACCTCATCATCTGTTTGCGACCAAGACCTCCGTTCTTTACGCTGCAGTGGACTGTCTTGCTCGAAGTTTGAATCTTCTGTGGCTTGCGTGCCAAATAAAGGAATGAGAGAAGATTCTAAACCTATGCCACTATGTTGTTGACTTTGGAGAAGATCAACAAAATTTAAATTCAAAAATGGATTAGAATCCATTTTTGAATATGTCTTACGTAATAGAAAAGAGAGATGGAAGATAAGAGAGATGGAAGGCGAGTTTGATAGATGGACGAGATGAAGTTAAACGCATTCATTTTAATAGAGGAGATAAAGATAAACGCATTCATCACTCACACAACCAATATTCTAGCTAACCATCACTTCTATTTATCACACAACCATATTAATTACAGAGTTAAAGCAAGACAAGAATCTCGGTTTCTAGCTAACATCACTTCTATTTATCACACAACCATAATCTAGTTCACTAAGTAAAAACATTAACTATCTAACTCAACTGTAAAGCTTTCAATCAATTCATTAGAAGAAGACATTTACCTGTATTGCGAAGACCAAATGTACTCATATGCTTTGAGCTTCCTTCGTCTTGTACCGTCGACCAAATGTACTCCGCATGTTAGGACACAAACACACAGAAAGTAATAAAAAAAATAGCAAAAACTCTTAAAAATAAACATTGATTCATATCTGAAACACACAGAAACTAATCAAAAAGGATTTTGATCCACCCATCTTAATTGAAACAAACTTGCAACCAAATTACTAAGTCAGAACATATCTAAACGACTTTATCGAAGAAAGAACATCAAATTTGATCCTTCCATCTTAATTGAAACAAATCCAAGTTGAAACAAACTTACAAACAAATCTATTTTCATCCATCTATATTGATTGAAACAAACTTGCAACCCAATCATATTTGATGAAACCATCTCAATACAGGACAAACCGCATCAAACAAATCAACGAGAAAGAAGGAAGCTTTACCTTCGCCGAATGCCACCTATGTCGCCGTCGAGGAGAGCTCCGTCGCCGTCGAGGAGAGCTCCGTCGCCGTCGATACACCGATTCGACGAGAAAGAAGAAAGGCTTTGTCTCCACCGAGAGAGAGCTCCGTCACCAGCAATACACCTAACCAACAAATAACAAACACAAAACAGCCGATCAGAACAATAAGATTCATAATCTAAACACATGCAAAATCGAAGAACACAAGAAATGCTTACCTTTCGATTTGAGGAGAGCCAGCGTCGCGAGAGTTCCGTCCCCGTCGAGGAGAACCACCATCGAGATCGTCGACGCAGAGCCACCGAGGGAGACGTCACCGGCGATAGCAGAGCCACCGAGACGATTACGAATCGCCTTTCGGGGGAGAGAGAGAGAGAGAGAGAGAGAGAGAGAGAGAGAGAGAGAGAGAGAGAGAGAGAACCAAGTTTGATTTGTTTCACGCGTAACCGAAGCTCCCCCCTCCCATGTCTTGACACGTGCACACTAAGCGGTGTTGTTTCACGGGCTTAATTAAGCGCCGTGTCTTCTCCTTTTTTATTATTTTTTTAATTAAAATTAACCCTAAGCAATGGCCTAAGCACCTGCGGTAATGGTGGTCTTAGGTTCTTAGCTTAATATAAAATACGATCTCTTACCTTTTAATTAAAAAAATTAAGAAACGTTTCTTATAACTCTTATTTAAAAGACGTTTCTTAGTTTTTTTAGTTAAAAGTTAAAAAACCGTATCTTATATTACGCTAAAAACCTCAACCTAAGAGATATGTAAGAAATATGCTCTAACAGCATCCGTTTGTGTTTTTTTTCCTATAAATAATCAAAATAATAATATTATTATGACCATGTGGTGGGGTAAGCTTTTCTGTATTTGGTCTTTACTTATCCAAATTTTTTTTATAAATAATTAGAGAAAAGCTGTCTGAACGTTTGGATCACGCGGCTGCGCCATTCATTTCATTAGTCGTTAATCATTATTCATTAAACTAATGCATGGAACATTAATTAATTAGTAGGTGTATGTATGTCAAAAGTTCAAAAATTCCTAATTTGTACCGGAACCGGGTTCAAACCGATTTATATAATGTTAAATTTACTTGAACCGTTGACTAATGTTATGGGTCACACTCACCCATTTTTGGCGTGTACTACTTATTAGCAAGCTGCTTAGCAAGCTGCTTCTTTTTGAAACCTGTCTTGTCTGTACGTGTTTATTCCAACGTCGAATTCGTTTCGTAGATAGGGTATATATCCACATAATGATGCAATCAAATCGCTTATATTATAGGGAAATTGGACTTTAACGACGGGTGTTCAAAAAAAAAAAACTTTAACGACCATCATAAAGGATATAGAATTACAATTGGGGATTAGGACGTCAAATCCAAATCAATGCTTCCTTGGTTGTTTATTTCCACGAAAGCAATCTCTATACTAAATTTCAAAAAAAAAAAAAAAAAAAAAGCAATCTCTATACTAGTATACAGTATATATCTGCATGACATGGCAGTGAGTTATTTATTTATTTTTTTTTTTTTTTTTTTTTTTTTGGAAGGACGATGATGGTAATCATCGATGCTAAAGTACCCTCGAAGGTCATCTGTGGAGTGGGCCGGATTAAAATTGTTTTTCTTGCTTAGCTTCACGAAAGTCCTTATAATTGTTTGGGCGTAATTATCGTTTTTGCATGGATCAGATATATTGGTCTGTCTGTTCAAACAAGTTTCCAATATATTTTTCTGCTCTACATGATCTCTTGTCATGTGTACTACGCTACAGTTTATTATCATTTTGCTCTTAGGGAAATGTCCTTTATAATTTTATTTCCTTAATAGTGAGTATGTTTTTCAATCACTACAATTTACACTCACTACAAGAAAACACACCGAATTCCGACGGAGGTTCCGACGGACATCAATGTCGTCGGACATTTGTGACGGAATACTGACAAATTTCCGACCAAATCCAAAAAAATTAAGTCGTCGGAATTCCGTCGGCCATTTCCGACGGAATTCCGACGAAACATGGTTCGTCAGAATTTTCCGACGACATTCCGATAAAAAATGTAACCGTTGTAGTCGTCGGAAGTTCGTCGGTATATTCCGACGAATTTCCGACGACATTCCGATTAACAGCAAAGTCGTCGGAATTTCGTCGGTATTTTCCGACGGAATTCCGACGAACCATGTGACCGTTGCCGACAAATATATATGACCGTTGTATAGCCGTTTGAGATTGGACAATACCGACGGAATTCCGACGGACTGCTTTACATCCGTCGGAATTTCGTCGGAAAGTCGTCGGAGGTCCGTAAGCAATTTCCTATAAATACAACCCCTCCTCATTCAACTCATTCACACTTCATTCTCTCTTCATTCTCTTTAGTCATAAAATTCCGTGAAAATCATGTCTTCAGAAGTTTATTATCGTTCGTGGATGGATAAACCTCATTTGGATCCGAACACCAATTTGCGTACGGAATAATACGTTCAAGGGATTGGAGAATTCATGAGGCTTGTTCAACAGCAACCGGATGCAAAAAGTGGTATGTTAAGATGTCTGCTCTTCTTGCAATAATAATAAGGTTATAAAAGAATTTGATGTTTGGACTCATTTGTATATGAAAGGGTTTTCACGTAATTATAAAGTTTGGTACCTTCATGGGGAAACTGGTTATGAATATGGTAGTACTAGCGAACCTCAGCCTGTTAGTGAACCTCAGCCTGATATTAGGTTAGAAGAATCTAGAACGGATATAGATTATGGTGTAGGTACTGAGCAGATGGTACATGATCATTATAGAGGAGAAGAACCAAACCCCGAATCTAGGAGATTTTTTGACATGTTGGATGCAGGAAAACAACCTTTGTATCAAAATTGTAGAGATGGTCATTCAGTCTTATCATCTGCAACTAGATTAATGGGTATTAAGACAGACTATAATTTGGCTGAAGAATGTATGGATGCGATTACTGATTTTGTCAAAGGTATTCTACCTGAGGATAACCTTGCACCGGGTTCATACTACGAGGTTCAGAAACTTGTTGCAGGTCTTCAACTACCGTATGAAGTGATAGATGTATGTATTGACAACTGCATGATCTACTGGAGAGCGGATGAGACACGAAATGTATGCAAATTTTGTGGGAAACCTCGTTATCAGGAGACGAGGGGAAGAGTTCCGATCCCATTCAAAAGAATGTGGTATTTGCCTTTGACGGAAAGATTGAAGAGGTTGTATCAGTGTGAGCGCACAACAAAAGCAATGAGATGGCATGCAGAGCATTCCACAAATGGTGAGATTAGACATCCTTCAGATGCAAAGGCTTGGAAACATTTCCAGTCAACATATCCAGAATTTGCGGAAGAGAGAAGAAATGTTTATCTTGGATTATCTACTGATGGTTTCAGCCCATTTGGAAAGCATGGAAGACAGTATTCTCTATGGCCAGTTATTGTGACACCGTACAACTTACGGCCGAGCTTGTGCATGCGACGAGAGTTTTTGTTTCTCTCAATTCTCGTCCCCGGGCCAGATCATCCTAAAAGATCACTAGATGTGTTTCTTCAACCACTAATATATGAGTTGCAACAACTATGGGCGCATGGTTTTGAGACATACGATGTTTCGCGCAAAGAAAACTTTCAGATGCGGGCAGTACTTATGTGGACAATAAGTGACTTTCCAGCATATGGTATGTTATCTGGATGGACAACACATGGGAAGCTATCATGTCCATATTGTCAAGATGACACAGATGCTTTCCAACTAAAGAACGGAAGGAAAACGTGTTGGTTTGACTGTCACAGACGATTTCTACCACCTGATCATCCATACCGCAGGAGTAAGACTTCGTTTACGAAGAACAAGCAGGTGTTTGATGGTCCACCTGAGGAAGTTAGTGGGAAAGATTTGTTGAAGCAGTTTAGGTATTTTGATGCAGAAAGGACGCCAGATGTAGGTGGACATGAAAACATTCGAGTCAATGCGGTTGGAGAGCTACATAACTGGCACAAAAAGAGTATTTTCTGGGATCTGCCATATTGAGAGAGTCATCTATTGCGGCATAATTTAGATGTCATGCATATTGAGAAGAACTTCTTCGATAATCTGATGAACACAGTCCTTAACATCCAAGGTAAAACGAAGGATAATTTGAAGTCAAGGTTGGATTTAGTCGATATTTGTGATCGTTCTGAACTTCACGTTGATGAGAACGGTACGGCCCCTTTTCCCATTTATCGGCTAGATGGTGCTAGAAAAGAAGAGTTCTTTGATTGGATTACAGATAAAGTGAAATTTCCTGACGGATATGCATCAAATTTGGGGAACTGCGTTGATAGAAGCGAAGGAAAGTTTACTGGCTTGAAGAGTCATGATTGTCATGTAATTATGCAGCGCCTCCTTCCGTTTGCTTTTTCAGCATTATTGCCACGTAATGTTCATGAAGCAATTGCAGGTATATTATATTTTTACAATTTAATTTATTTTTATATTTAACAATTATGCTTATAAAAAGTTAATACTTACGAAAATTATGTCTTTTATCTATGTAGGGATTAGTGTTTTCTTCCGCGACTTATGCAGCAGAGTAGTGACTGAAGAGGGTATTAATAATTTGAAGACAAACGCACCAGTCAGCATGTGCAACCTTGAGAAGATATTTCCTCCATCATTCTTTGATGTAATGGAACATCTTGCTATTCATCTCGCAAGAGAATTGGAACTTGGTGGTCCTGTGCAGTACAGATGGATGTATATTTTTGAGCGTTATATGCATCATCTGAAGAAGATGGTCAAAAATCAAAGCAGGGTGGAAGGATCTATAGTGGCACAGGTGATCAATGAAGAAACTGCAATCTTTGCTGAAAATTATTTTCCACCAGAAGTGCATACAAAACACCGAAGACCTGCTCGGCATGATGATAGAGGGGAGAGAGCAACATATCATGTTACTGTCCCAAGCATGTTCAAGGAAATAGGACGACTTAGTGGAAAATTCACGAAGCGGAGACTTACGGACACTGAGCACGCTCATTTGCAAACATATTTGCTCACCAACTGTGAAGATGTTCTACAATATGAGAGGTAAAAATATTTATTCATTTATTGTTAGATTAATATTCAATAAATTTATTTCATATTGATAATATTTTTGTATATAGTGTATATATGGCGGAGTTGCGTATGACTCACAGGCATGCAACAGAAGATGAGCTTCGACAACTTAGAGATAACGGATTTGCTGCGTGGCTTCGTAGTTATGTGAGTCATATATCATATTACCCTATGCAAATGATTAGTTTAAATTTAATATATATAAACTAATTAACTTTTCAATCATATATGTTTTTAATTTATAGGTGAATGATGGTTTGGCCAGAGGTCTTGTGTTCGATGATTGGATACGCGAATTTGTGCAGGGACCAAACTATGTGGTCAAATCATATCCTAAATTTTGTACGCGAGGATATGCATTCACAAGGAAAGGTCATTCTAAGACAACATATGATGCTGGTGTTTCATCTTCTTCTGGTGACGATGTCTACTACGGCAACATAAAAGAAATATTGGAAATCCAATTTCCTGGAATGGTTGGATTGCGTTGTGTAGTATTCTATTGTGATTGGTATGACACCACCCCAGATAGAGGAGTGAAGATTGATGCGTTTGGTGTTACATCAGTTCATTCGCGGCGGAAACTTCAATATTATGATCCCTTCATTCTTGGTTCGCAAGCTGATCAGGTATGTCAATCTATTCATAATTTTTTACCAATATAATTAATTAATGTTATATATTTTAATAATACTTGTATAATTGATATGTATAGGTGTGCTACATCAGTTACCCTCAGGTGACGTACAGAGACGATCCATGGGTTACTGTAACGCAAATCAACCCAAGAGGACGAGTGGATGGAACTTCTGATGATGATGAACCATTGCAACCAGAGTCTACCAGCAACGCCCAGGCAGTTGAAGATTTGGAAAATGTTCAACTCGTTGAGAATTTGACTGTGTTTGGACATGATGCTGTCGTACATTCAGAGCCGGAAGCCGAGGTTGGGGAGTTTGATGAAGATTCAGAAGATTCATTATTTTTTTTTTTTTTTTTTTTTTTTATTGGTCCGTCGGAAATCCCTCGCAATATACCGACGACATAGCGACGACAATGGGTTTCATTGAAAATTGGAAAGGTCGTCGGTATTTCGTCGGAAAATACCGACGACATGTGTTTCTATAAAGTTTCAATCATAAAAATCTATAAATTTAGATGCCAAAACTATGAAAATAACACATAATAAGTGTTTAGTATAGTATTAGATCGCAACCGTTCAAATATAACAACTCATTAAAATATTTATGTATGCATATCATTGTTTTCATAACATCTCATCTTAACATTATATACTTATACAATCATATTTATATAAGCTTACACTACAAAAAATGTTATTGTGTAAAATCGTGTTATAAAACATTTTTATTGTTAAATCTTTATGCAAATACTATATATATTATCAAAGATTTGGATTTTGCATTTAGAAACTTGAAATCAACACCCTAAACACTAAGTCGTCGGAATTCCGTCGGAATATACCGACGGAATGTGTCCGTCGGAATATACTGACGGACACATTCCGTCGGAATTTCAATTTGCCCGGGAGAACCAAACCGCTTGAAAATTTTCGCGAATTGGCACTTGGTATATTTTAATTATACCGACGAAATACCGACGAACCCGTGTCCGTCGGAATCGTCTGATATAATAACCCTCCTCCTTCTTCTTTCTTCGTTATCTCCGCATCTCTCTCTCTAAATTCCTCTCTCCACCGGCGATTCACCGGCGATTCCTCTCTCTACACCGGCGATTCCTCCCTCTACACCGGCGATTCCTCCCCCAAACCCTAAATCATGTAAGAATCATCCCAAACCTTCTTTAATCTCAATTGTTTAGGGTTTTGGATGTTAGATCTCGGATTTTAGGTTGTTTGATTGATAGTTTAGGATATATAAGTTAGGATTGTTGTTTGGATTGTTGTTTTAGTTTTTTTTTGGAACATTTTTTTATTTTTAAAAACGTTTTTTGATTTTTTAAAATGTTTTTTTTTTTATTTTTAAAAACGTTTTTCAAGTTTCCAGTAATGAAATATATATAATAAAACGTTTTTAAAATTTTTTAAAAATATTTAACAACATTTTTCTATATTTATAAATTTTTTATAATTTTGTATACATATATATATATATGTAAATCATGTATAATAAAAATTTTAAAATTTTTTATAATTTTTTATAAGTTTCCACTAATAAACTATGTATAATAAAACGTTCTTTTAAAAAAAATATAAATATTTAACAACATTTTTCTTCATTTATAAATTTTTAACAACAGTTTTCTATATTTATAATTTTTTTATAATTTTGTATACATATATATATATATATATATATATATATAAAAGGTTTAATAGTTTTTTTAAAACGTTTATAAAACCTTTTGTAAATATATAAATGAAAACATTAAAAATAGAAATGATTTGAAAATATGTTTGATGTATTAATTTTTTTTTTAGGGCCGAGGATGAAGCCCGCCCCGCAGCCCGTCTTCGACGTAGTTCGGTGAGCAGTTCCCGTGCATCGGGATTGTCTCATGACTCGGTTCCCGCATATATTCCCGCTCCAGCTCCCTCTGCCCCTCACGCTGCCCCTCACGCTGCTGCTCAACAGGATCCGGGGGTCATGCCGGTTCATCTATTGGTTCAACAACCAGGTCGAGAGCATCTCCCGTTTCTCCAACCCAACCCACGACGAGGCCATAGCACTTGGTTAGTATTTTTTTATTTGTACCGTTATATTTTTTCCTTTAATTAACTTGCTAACTTGTATTTTTTTAAAGGTTCACCAAGTCGAAAAATGGCATTAGCCGGAGCATCAACCAGATGATGTACTCCATGCTCCGTTTTGGATATCCAAAGTGGAGTGTGATCCCTTCCGACGAACGAGAGTTGTGGTTTCGTCAATTTGCGGTATAGTAACTCTTCATTTTTTTAAAGTTTTTACATTTTTTTAAATATATTTACTTATTAAATTGTGTTTGTTTTGTAGCAAGAGTTCAACTGGCACTCCGATCTTACGGAAACAGTCCGTAAGAAATTCAACGAAAAGGCCATGGACTCTTACACAAAGCAGATAAACGCGTGGAAGACAGTTTGGCAGAAGAACAAGAAGCCACGGTTCATCAACGGGACGGTGTGGGAGCAGTTGATAGCTCATTGGGAGAAGGAAGAAACTGCAGAGAATTCTTCCCGGAACTCCAGGAACCGGAAGAGCGATCGTGGCGGGAAAGGTATGTATGTGCACAACCTCGGCGCTTGCTCTATGTCTATTAAGGAGGATGAACTTGTAAGTTTTTTATTATTATTTATCTTTATATTTTTAAATAAATATTTTATATATTTCTTGGCTAATAATGGCGGTTTTTTTAGATCGAAGCAAATGACGGTAATCCCGTTGATCGTCTCCAACTCATTAAGGTGGCTCACACTAACAAGACGACGGGTCAAATTCAGGACCCCGTGATCAAAGGTGTAGTTGATTTGGTGGAAGCTGAAATAGTTTTTCAATCTCAGTCTCTCTCTGATGACGGCGACTCTATGGGAGCTTCAAACAACATGTCTCTATTGCAAATAAATGAGATGGTTGAAAAGGTAATTTTTTTTATTAATATATTTTTTTTATAATGTCGATTACTTACTTGTCCCTATTTACTTACTTTAAATATTTTTGTAGGCGGTTCCTAAAAGGAAAGGAGGCCGTTTAGTTGGGTTGGCCCGTCGTATGCCGATCCCATGATTCTCGAGGAGCTACATGACAAAGATGAACGGATTGGGGCATTGGAGGAGCAGAACACCACTATCATTTCGGAGAATGCCACTATCCGTTCGGAGAATGCCACTATCCTTGCTGAGTTGGCATCCCAGAAGAAGTTCAACACCGAGATTATGCAGAAGCTAGATCGTTTGATGTCTTCGAGTTCATCTTAGTTTATTTCGGCTTTTTAAAACTTTCGGAATGTTTTTTTTTCTATTTCGGTTTGTATGAATTTTAAACTTTCTGAATGTTTTTTTCCTATTTCAGTTTGTATGAATTTAAATTATATAATATTATTAGTTTTAAATTTCTGATTTTTTTAATTTATTAATATAAAAAAATATATAAAAATGCAAAATCAATTCGTTTTTAAAATTGGTATATACCGACGGACAGGGTCGTCGGAATATACCGACGGATATATATCCGTCGGAATGTACCGACGAACCACATTTCGTCGGAATATACCGACGAACTAGGTTCGTCGGTATATTCCGACGACAATTGTCCGTCGGTATATTCCGACGACCAGTGTTCGTCGGAATACACCGAGGAACACCCTACATCGGAATTGTCCGAGGAACGTTGTCCGTCGGTACGTAGTTTTTCCGATGAACTCTGGTCTCGTGTGTCCGCATCGTAATATCGTCGGAAGTTCGTCAGAATGACGTTTCTCGGTATTCGTCAGAAAGTCGTCGGAAGTACTGATGAAATTCCGACGAATTTTTTTTTTCCGACGAAACGATACCGACGGACGGGTTCGTCGGAAATTCGTCGGAATCGGGCTATTCCGACGAATTTCCGACGATTTCGGCCATCAGAATCCCCCTGTTTTCTTGTAGTGACTACAAGAAATATTGGTATTGGTAGCACCCAAAAAAGCTATTATAGGGTTTTCATAGCGTTTTTGTAAACGCTCTGACAGCCGCAGCTATAATAGACCCCCCTCCCCCCCCCCCCTTCTATCATAGGGTATTTTCATGTGCTATTATAAGTAGATATATTATAGCGTTAATCATCAGCTATAGGATAGTTTTTTCTAGCATTTGATTCGTGCTATTATATAATTTTGCATAGCTTTCTTTTAGTGTTGTGAAATATTTTATAATGACATAATGTCATAATTGAAAATAAAATAATTATAATTAATTAATTAAATATAAATTGATTAAAATTAATTAACTAAAAATAACATAATTTAGAATTAATCGAAAATTAATTTGTAACCAAAAATTAAATTTTATTTATTAATTAAAATTAGATTACAAATAAATGTAAAGCTAAACCAGAATTAAAAGATTAAATAAACCAAAACACATTAAACCAAAAACTAATTAGAACAGATTAAACCAAAACCTAAAACTAATCTACGCCTTCGTCATCTTCTACTCCGCCTTTCTATTCTTCTTCTTCTTCTTCTTCTTCTTCTTGCTCGGCTCCACCACCACTAAAGTGTCAGCTGCTTCATCATGTTATACGTTTCAGGAGTCGATCTTGAGCTCTTTCACTGACCTGGAAACAACCAGAAAAACACATTCTTTATCAAAACCAACAGCAAGGAGAGAAAGGGATACTCAATGGACATATATCTTAAAGAAACCAAAACCTGAGATGCAATTCCTTTATAATTCTCTACTCCTCGATCTCAGATTCGTTAGAGGAGACTGAACCGGAGAAGAGACCAGTCTTACACCAGCGGAGAAGAAAGAGGATATGAGTTAGATCTGGATTGTTTTTTTTTTCACAAGATCTGGATCGTTAGATCTGGAGAAAGAGGGGAAATAGAAATGAAGAGATACGAATGAGATCTGGATCGTTAGATCAACTTCTATCAACGGTTCAGATTAAATATTTAGCAATCCTCGCCTTCTTATTTCATTGGCTAGCAACAATTCACCTTTCTTATTATTTTTTTCTACACGCCACAATCCACCCTTCTTGCTTATTTTTAAAAATATATATGATCTTATTTTGACTTAAAAAACAAAATGATTTCTAATATTTGTATATATAAACAATTGTTATATTTTGGATTTATGATTATGATTTAATTTCAATAGGTTTTAGTTTAGTAATTATATTATTTGAAAAGATCACATTTATGACTTTGTATGTAGTGTTTTAAGTTTAGGGTTTAGGATATTATATTTAGGGTGTAGATTTAAAATTTAGTGTTTGAGGGTTAAATTTAAAATTTGATATTAGATTTTTAAAATGATTAAATTTTGAGTTAAAGTTTAAGATTGAAGTTATATTATGAAAAGATTGAAGTTTAATAGTGTATGTTTAGGGGTTTAAACCCTATAATTATATATAAATCTAAAATTGATTTAAATAGGTACTTTATAAATACTAATGATTTATAATTTAGTTTTATGATTAATTTTAAGTTGAAGATTTATGTATGACTAGCATCTACTATTTCAACCCCCTCATTTAATAGTGACACATAAAAGTTTGCTTTGTCAACAGAAGCTTCTCCAAATATTAAGTCTCCCTGCTTAAAATGAAATGAATGCATAGATGGTGATGTTGAGTAATTTTTGTAAATCTTGGATTGTACGTTTACCAAACCACTACTTTCACTAGATGATAGGCTATACGTAATCTCAAATGAGGAAATCGTTTGACTCATTTATAAGGAGGAGTGAATCTGAAAAATTCAAAAAGAAACCCAGATTAAGAAATTTTTATATATTAATTAAGATTATTAATGAGAAATGTGCGTAAAGAAAAAGAACAATTCCATACCAAAAATGCCAATACCGTGGGGTAGAAGAATTGAGTCTGTGAAGTAGAAGAAATAACTGTTATGGTTTCTTTGAAGAAGAAAGGAGATGATGTTATGGTGTTACAAATTTTTGAAAGGGGGATAATAAGTGATCTAAAAAAAATACGGTTACAACAAAACCTATTCCGAAGAGAAGTAAAAGGGCACGGTTTATATAAAGAATTAATCTGATGTTACGTAGAAGATGCTTTAACCAATAGATCCAATTGTAATTAGCAGTTCCAGCACAACGTATTTGCAAGCATTTTCTTCACAGTTTTCCAATTATGCAATTAAATATAACCAATATCCTTATCTGGTAATATTTAAAATATAAAATAAGGCTAATAAAAGTATAACAATTCAATTTAAAATGTCAATCTCCAAAGTTGCATACAAGAACATTTACAACAAAATCAATACGTAAAGAATCTTCGGTCAATTGTATGGCAATAGACTCTGTAATCAGCGGTCATCAAGTAAAATATATACGCACACATCGGACTTAGTTAGTGGAGGGAAGAACACGACTGTGATATTAACATCTTCACGAAACCATTTTCCCACTTTCTACAAATTTTTTGTCTTCCCTTCAATAGCATTATGACGGAATTTGCACGAAACTTGGCTCACGCCACAAAATCATGTCTATTTTCATTAAACCAAAAAGTAAACATGTTATCCTGATTGTCTGTTTTTGCTTTTATTATGACAGGGAATTTTAATTTAAAGAACCGTTGCATAATCTCATATGCAATATTTTCATCATTTTTTTTTTGCAATAGTTACTTTGTTTTTCTTCAGTATCATTGTTGTTTTTTTAGCTCCTTTACTTATATATGTTAAATAATAATCAGGAAAACTATATTAATGTTTAACTTATAAACTCTTTAAAACTTAATAATTGTAGAAATATAAATATTAAAATATTTATATTATTAATTTATTTTTATATTGAGATGACACCACTCTTAATATTAATAGAGTTCAGTTTTTTTGGTATCAAAATACACAATTTTTTTTCTACTGAAGAAACACAAATTTTAAAACTAATAGAGCTCAGTTTTTCATGAACAATTGCAATTTTAGTAATAATGTAAAACACAACTCTTAAACTAATACATTTCAGTAAGACACAACTCTTATATACCTAAGCTGTCAGCTCCAAGGATTTACGAAAGACATTCATAACATTTTACAATTCAACAAGTATCTCCTATTCTTTGTCTATTTAATTAATGCCGATCCTTGCTCATACTCTCCTTCTCCAACAGTTACAAAAAAAAACTCCTCCTCCAATAAGAATAAAACCTAATATATACATCGACTATGAATGCATATTAGTTGTAGCATGTTTGAATCTACTGAGACCCTTTTTTGTCTCTATTAAAATAAAATTCATTGATGCCTGGTAAAAACAACGCTTCAAGATAGATATTACACGCACAATCTTCAAAAAGTTTTCCATACTAAAACCATTCTCCATTATACGGCGGTTTGAACATATTACTTATTTGTACATTTCTTAAAACAAAAGATGATTGTGAAACTCTTTCAATATAGTTATTCACTAACCTACAGAGTACAAAAATCTTTACTAAACTGTTCGAAGACCTTCATTAAAATATTACAAACAACATCATCAGGCAGTTACATTGTAAAAGTTACTTTGAATAAACTTGTTCTTTCTTAACACAATCAAAGCTTTCGTTAGTGAATTATCTTCCCATCAACGGATAATAAACTGGTAATGATTCAGAGAGAAAAATAAACTTGTAATGCGCTTTTTTATTATATATATAGATATTTATTTACAATCACTTATGATAGATATAAAAAAACGAAAGATGCAACATTTTAATGTCAATGTATTTAACTACACATATTTACATAAAAAATTGTATTTAACTACACAAATGTTATATTTACATTGGTAAATCGTACCTACAAATTGGACAATAATGACTAGTTTTTAGCCATTTTCTAATACATTCATAACCAAATTTGTGACCACAATCTAGTTTTGTCACTTTAGCCCCAATAGCATAATCTTCCAAACAAATAACACATTGTTCATTCTTACAACTAATACAGCCACAAATGCATCCTGTATATTCTTCAACAATTAAAGAATTAATTGTAGAACTACTTGCTGGAGTGAAATTAACCACCACATCTTCTAGTGACTGCTGAATGGCTGCTTCTAGTTGATTGTTTTCTTCATTAAGGAAAGACGTTTCTCGCAGAAAACTTTCAATAACAGAGACTTCTCGAGGAACACTTTGAAGAAAATAAACAAATCGAAGTACTTTCCTTGGGCCATAATCTAATGATGATGTAACGTTCCTAGCAATAGTAATTGCATTATTTATGATTGATAAAGATGTATCAATGTGCACTCCACCAGAAACGAAGGAATTAAATAAATAATCCTTTATTGCAGATTGCCCATCACAAATGAATTCTTCAATTGTGAAAATATATGAAAATGAAACAGGTTCTCTGTTCCTTTCTTGGATAATATCAGCTTCTACTATGATCTTTCCTTCGTATTCATTATTTATATATTCTTCCACATAATAATTGTAGGTTGGAGACACATAGTCCACGCTGGAAACTTTACCACAAAAACAAATATAGAGATTAATACTTACTTACAGTATAAACAAATAATGTAATTTTTAAAAAATTAAGTTTTCTGATAACTATTGCTTTCTCACGATTATAACAAATATAATACATTAGTGTATTATAATTATCATTATTGTTTCATTTTTATTACCAAACGTGAAGATACTTCAATAATAACTTTTTATAAAACTGATTGTTTTGTTTTAACAAAGATAGTTTATACATTAAGTGGAAATTACCTGGAACTATGTCCATTTTGCCTAACTCAATAAGATTTATTGTTGAGTTTAAAATAAAGTGTCAAACTGTATTTATAGAGGAACTAATCAGTGGGTGAAAAGACATGACCCTTCAAATTACAACTATTCCTTTCATTTGGACTTTTTAAATAAGATGCTCATAACTGTTTCTATTCGTGTCTATACAAGCAGTAGCTTACAACAAAACGAAAAGACATGTTCTCTTTCTCTTTTGATGTATGGAAGGTTACGAATGTGGTGGTGGTTACGGAGGTGGAAGACGCGAGGGTGGATACAATGGTGGTGGTGGAGGTGGCTACTCCTCGAGAGGAGGTGGTGGCGGAGGATACGTTAGGGGTGGCAGACGTGAGGGTGGGGGATACGGAGGTGGTGATGGTGGATGTTACGGAGGCGGCAATGGTGGTGGTTGGTAATTAGATTAGGTTTGATACCGTTCCGTTTCTGGTTCGTGTTTATGGTTCTCTCTATGAGTTATGATGAATTCTCTTTCTCTTTTAATGTATGATCGGTTACAAAGGTGGTGGTGGTTTCGGTGGTGGAAGACGCGAGGGTGGATACAATGATGGTGGTGGAGGTGGCTACTCCTCGAGAGGAGGTGGTGGCGGAGGATACGGTGGAGGTGGCAAACGTGAGGGTGGGGGATAAGGAGGTGGTGATGATGGAGGTTACGGAGGAGGCGGCGGTGGTGGTTGGTAATTAGATTAGGTTTGTGTAATGACCCACCTCCACTATCCCCACTATCTCCACTATCTCCACCATCCCCACCACACCCACCATCTCCACCATCCCCACCACACCCACCATCTCCACCATCCCCAACTTCTTTAAAGAGAAAGAGAGAGAGAGGGAGGGAGAGAGAGAGAGAGAGAAAGAGAGAGAGAAAGAGAGAGAAAGCTCACCTGAGCTCGTCGCCGGAGCAACCGTGTGCCGTGATCACGTTCAGCTTGCCACCACCGATAAACGCCCTAGGTAACCGCCGGAAACCGCATTCCTTAAGCTCATTTTCGTTTCCGTTTAGTAAATCACCCATAACTTCCTAACCATTGATCATCTCGTACATCCAAGGCCATCATCGTGTTCCTCTCGTCGAGACGAAGCCGTAGACACCAACCACGCCTCAAACGGAGCCCGGACGAAGCCGCACGCGCCTCCCGAAGATTCGCCTCGGCGCGCGCGTGAAACACACGCGCCACCGCCGTCCGCCGGAGCCACCGCGAGTTCCGGCCACGCGCCGCCGTCTCCGACCAACGTTCGCCGGAGCCGCCGTGACCGACCACCGTCCGTCCGCCGCCGAGAAGCCGCCGCCGCGTCGCCGCCTCGCCGCCGTCGCCGCCGTTGATTTTCCGGTAAGCCGCCGCCGTCGCCGCCGGCGACCGACACCGGTGACTCGCCGGTGACTCGCCAACTCGGCCGAGTCAACCCGGTGAGTCAACTCGGTGACTCGGTCAACCGGTGGTTTGACCGGTTTAAATCGATTTCGATTCGGTTTGATTAAACCGGTCGGTTAAAATCAATTGGAAATCGGTTAGGGAAAACCGGATTAATTAATTAATTAATTAATTAATTAAATTATTAATCTTTGACCAGCAGGTTGACTTTCCCGTAAATACCCGTTTTAAACCGTTCGAAAGGCGTTCTGACTCGAAATTTCGATCTGATTTCAGATTTGGAGTCCATTTGAGCAGCTGGAGTTCATAGATACCACCTCTTATTGTTGCTAAGGTGAGGGTCTATTCCCGAACTCCTCTTATTCGGCTTAGGACCTCGAATAAGTATAATTTATTTCTAATGTGTTCCGTCTGTGTGAAATCGAGTCTGTCATTGCTTGTTTAGTTTTAGGTTCTTTGCATAAACCGGAACTAGGGGGTTAGAGGATTCAACATTGATTGTTTCACTTAATGTAAATTCTTAGCTAGGATTGTTTTTGTTTGGAGACGGATACAGAGTCGGACTGCTGTATGCCGGATTGTATGGAGGTCACGGCCAACTTTAGTCGACCGGTTGAGCCGTAGACTGGAAGTGTCGATAAATCGTCTACGGGCGTGTGTTACCGAGCACTTTTTCGGTGTGTGTATGAACCGAGCACCTTTTCGGTAGTGTTTTGGCCTGTTAGTGGGCGGCGAGTGCGCACCTCGCTAGGACCATTGTTTGTTGCTTGAGTACTTTAGGTACTGTGTTTGACATGCATTAGAATTAAATTATATTTATTCGGAGTGCTATGTCCGGGTCCATGGACTTCGGGGTAGCATCCCATACCTCGCTGAGCGATTCCCCTGTCGCTCACCCCTCATTCTTTCCCCCTTTTAGGTGAGACCGATGAGCAGGAGTGATTATCGGACCGGTGCTATTGGGCTTTTGGGCTTCTATCGCTTTTACCGCTTTTATCTTTATCGGGCCTTTAGGCCTTTGGACTTTTATCGTCTATGTTATTCCTATTTCAGACTTTCGGTTTATATCGTATTTTATATTTCGGATGTTATCGATGTTGGGCTTTTAGGCCTTTTGTTACCGTATTGACTTTTATATTATATGAAGATTATTATTATTTGAGTTGTATTATTATTTTATTTCCGCTTTTATCAATTTATTATATTTTGAAAGTGGCGGGTGTCACAATTTGGTATCAGAGCGGGTTCCGTCCCGGCTCCGACCCGGGATGGCGATTTTTGGAGACCTGGTTTTATTCGGTTTTGACGGTTTTACACGATTTCAAAATATTTTCGGGGATTTGGGAATTTTGAAAATAAAAATAAATAGCACCTTTTCGTTCGATATCACTGCTCCTTAAAATGTTGGTATCCAAAGTTCAGCGTAAGTTAACTTTTCGCTTTCCTTTTAGATGCCGCCAAGGAGAAGAACCACCCGTGCCCAGACCGCCAGAGCCGTTAGAGACAATGTAGATGAGCATGAGCAGCCCGCAGTTCCACCACCCGCGGCTCCACCAGTTGATCAGGATGCATTGAGACAGATGGTTCAGGATGCCGCTAGACAGGCCGCTCAGGAAGCACTTCAGCAGATTGCCCAGGAGGCAGCCAGGCAGGCCGCTCAGGAGGCCGCCCGAGTAGCTGCTCAGGAGGTTGCTCGTCAGATGGCTGCCGTTCAGCAGGGACCGCAGATTCAGGTTCAGCAAGTTCCACTGGTTCATGTCCAACAAGATCAGCAGATTCCAGCTCAGCATGATCATCAGGATCCCGTTCAGCAGGTTCCCCTTCCACAGGTTCCTCTGCAGCAGGGTCCAGTTCAGCAGTTTGCTCATGGTGTTCAGGATCTACCGCCACCACCACCGCGACCTCATGTTTACCCGGTTTATAATGAGAGGTTCTACAGGCTGACATGTCAGATGAGAAACATGGAGATGGAGCATTTTAGCGGGACAGTGGATGCTGTAGCTGCACACGATTGGAAGTTAGCCTTGCAGCGGAAGCTGGAGATTATTGAGTGTCCACCAGAGTTGTCGCTCAGATTGACTATGCAGTACCTTCGTGGAGATGCTCTTATATGGTGGGAGGGAATACGATTGAGCCATTTTGGGCCAGAGAGACTTACTTTCGCTGATTTCATTCGAGAGTTCGATAGGAAATACTTTCCGAAGGAAGCGATGGATAGGAAGAAGTGCGAGTTCGAGCATGTAAGCCAGGGAGAGATGTCTATCAGGGAGTATGAGGTTGTGTTCAACCAACTTCGCAGATTTGCAGGAGTGGGCATTTCAGAAGAAGACTTGATTAGAAAGTTTTTGAGTGGGATGCGAGTGGAGATTCGTAACAGGTGTCGCGTAGTCACTTACCACCGGTTGGGAGATTTGGTGGAGAAAGCTGCCGAGCAGGAGGCAGGCTTGGCGGAGGAGAAGGAACTCGCCAAAGCAGTTCATGTTAAGTCTGGAAAAGCTCCAGAGTCTCAAAGGAGAGCAGGGGACCCGTCGGGATTACCGATATGTCCTCGTTGCCATCGCAGTCACAGTGGGCAGTGTATGAGGTGTCTTACTTGCGGTAGGATTGGACACATTGCGAAGTTTTGTCGAGCTAGGCCATTGGATACGCCACCAGTCAGACAGATTGCAGCACCAGCAGCACCAGCAGCGGCACATGTTTGCTTTGGCTGTGGTCAGCCAGGTCACTTCATCAGAGATTGCCCGAGGAAGGACAATGCGGCACTTCCACCACCACCGAAGCGTCTAGCCATCGCTCCACGTGTGTTTGCGGTTGGAGATCCTCAGGGAGCTGAGCCGATAGCAGGTATGAGTCTTTTCCATACTTGTTTGTGTTTGGGTATTTTGGCTCGTGGTTGTCATGTGTAGTTAGTAAAAATCTCGTGTAGGATCGGTTTTAGTTGGAGGAGAGTCAGCTTATACCTTATTCGACACGGGAGCCTCTCATAGTTTTGTGAGTCCGCGCTTAGTCCAGTCTTGGTCTTTTCGTGGAGTCTTTGAACCGAAGGCTAAGCAGATCCAGACTGCCGGCACGGAGAAGTTGGGTGCAGTTGGCATTCATCACGATGTACCAGTTCTACTTGGAGGAGTCGAGTTGCTCGGAGATTTGACGGAGATGGAGATGAGCTCCTACGATGTTATACTTGGGATGGATTGGCTGTCGCGACATCGAGTAGTCTTGGATTGTCCGAAGGCAAGAGTTAATATCCCTAGAGAAGAAGGAAAGATCATTTGCGAGGGAATTCAGACACACCGGGAAATTTCTATCGTCTCCATGTTGCGTGCAGAAGAGTTATTGGAAAGTGGAGCAGAGGGATTCTTGGCAACCATTTCGATGGTTAAGGAGGACGGTCAACAGAAGCTGCATGATATACCAGTGGTCGCCGAGTACGAGGATGTTTTTGAGCCTTTAAAAGGGCCACCACCAGCTAGAGCGGACGTTCTTACAATAGAAGTAGAGCCAGGAGCAGCACCAATTTCACGAGCTCCATACCGTCTCGCACCAACTGAGATGGCAGAGTTAAAGAAACAATTGGAGGAGCTATCTGATAAGGGGTTTATCAGGCCGAGTACGTCACCGTGGGGAGCACCAGTGTTGTTTGTGAAGAAGAAAGATGGGAGTTTCAGACTTTGTATAGATTACAGAGGTTTGAACAAAGTGACCATCAAGAATAAGTACCCGCTCCCGCGTATCGACGAGTTGTTGGACCAGTTGCAGGGAGCTTCATGGTTCTCTAAGATTGACTTGGCATCGGGATACCACCAGATTGCGATAGCTGAGGGAGATGTGCGGAAGACGGCATTCCGTACCCGTTATGGACATTACGAATTTGTGGTGATGCCATTTGGGTTGACGAACGCACCAGCCGCGTTCATGAAGCTTATGAATGATGTATTCCGTGAGCACTTAGATAAGTGTGTGATCGTTTTCATAGATGACATCTTGGTTTATTCTCGGAGTAGAGAGGAGCATGCTGAACATTTGCGAATTGTGTTGGGTAAGCTTCGGGAACATCAGTTATTTGCCAAGCTGAGTAAGTGTAGCTTTTGGCAGAAGAAGATTGGATTTTTGGGTCACGTGGTTTCAGAAGCAGGAGTTGCCGTAGATCAGGAGAAGATTAGCGCCATTTCAGAGTGGCCGACACCTAAGAATGCGACGGAGATCCGCAGTTTTCTCGGTTTGGCAGGATACTACAGAAAGTATGTCAAAAATTTTGCTAGCATTGCAAAGCCAATGACACGGCTAACAGGAAAAGACACCGAGTTTGATTGGACAGAGGAATGTTCGGGGAGTTTCACTGAGTTGAAGCGACAGCTGACCCATGCGCCAGTTTTGGTACTCCCGAGGCCAGGGGTACCATATGATGTTTACACTGATGCGTCAGGCACCGGATTGGGATGTGTACTGATGCAGGAAGGTCAGGTCATTGCCTATGCATCACGACAGTTGAGGCCTCACGAGACCAATTATCCTACTCATGATTTGGAGTTGGCAGCAGTTGTATTTGCATTAAAGATCTGGAGGTCATACTTGTATGGAGAGAAGGTGAAGATTTTCACGGACCACCAGAGTCTGAAGTACATATTTACGCAAACGGACTTGAATTTGAGGCAGCGTAGATGGATGGAGTTGTTAGCAGACTACAATTTGGAGATCACATATCACCCGGGAAAAGCCAATCATGTGGCGGATGCCTTGAGTAGGCGCAGAAGCGATATATCGGGAACCAAAGAGGTCCAGGAGCTTACTGGGACACTTGCTAGTCTAAGATTATGTGCAGTTACTGTAGAGGGAGAGTCAGTTGGCGCTGAGGCTGTAGAGCGGGCAGACTTACTATGGAGGATACGCAAAGCTCAGGATAGTGATGAAGCTTTGCGTAAGCAGATCGAGATGGAGAGTATTGGTTTTCATACAGCCACCAACGGGATGTTCATGTATCGAAACAGGATTTGTGTGCCCAATGATGAGTTGTTAAGAAAGGAGATATTACGGCAAGCACACCACTCGAGTTTCTCGATTCATCCAGGAAATACCAAGATGTATAGGGATCTGAAGCGATATTACCATTGGCCTGGTATGAAGAGAGATGTTGCTTCAACTGTATCGCAATGTCAGACGTGTCAGATGGTTAAAGCCGAGCATCAGGTTCCTAGCGGGTTATTACAAAACCTGCCATTACCTGAGTGGAAATGGGACATGGTAACTATGGATTTCGTGACGGGTTTGCCGACTACATCAGGAGGGAAGAATGCCATATGGGTAATCGTGGATAGACTTACGAAGTCAGCCCATTTTCTAGCAGTTAAGAAGACAGACAGAGCTGATCAGCTAGCACAGACTTACATCAGCGAGATTGTAAGATTGCATGGAGTTCCGGTCAGCATTGTATCGGATCGGGATACAAAGTTCACGTCTGAGTTTTGGAGAGCCTTCCAGAAGGCGCTTGGGACGAAAGTTCATATGAGTACGGCTTATCACCCGCAAACAGATGGTCAGTCAGAGAGGACTATTCAGACTTTGGAGGATATGCTCAGAGCTTGTGTTTTAGATTGGGAAGGTAGTTGGGTGAAGTATCTACCTCTAGCCGAGTTTGCCTACAACAACAGCTATCATTCGAGTATTGGGATGGCACCATATGAGGCTCTATATGGTAGGCCTTGTCGCACACCACTTTGTTGGACGGAAGTGGGAGAGCGACGTGAGATAGAACCAGCCATGGTTCAAGAGACAGTCGAACAGGTTGAGATGCTCAAGATGCGGCTTAAGGAAGCCCATGACCGTCAGAAGAGTTATGCAGATAAACGGCGAAGAGATTTGGAGTTTCAGGTTGGCGACCTGGTATACCTAAAAATGAGGACATTTCAGGGAGGATCTAAGACTCGGAAGCTAAAGAAGCTTAAACCGAGATATATGGGACCATATCCTATTTTGGAGCGGATTGGAGCAGTTGCTTACCGACTAGATTTATCAGGAGAGTTATCAGATTTCCATGACGTGTTTCATGTTTCCGTTTTGAGGAAAGTAGTGAGAGAGCCAGAGCTCATTTTGCAGCAACCACCTAGAAACCTTGGCAAAGGGTTACGTGGGTTGTGCCAACCAGTAGAGATATTGGATCGCCAAGTGAAAGCAGATCGTGGAATGATGACCATGTTGATCAAGGTTCGTTGGGAGGGAGACGGAATTCAGGAGGATACCTGGGAGTCCGAGCCCCAAATGAGGATTGATTATCCAGAGCTGTTTCGGGGTGTCATTGGAGAGTTTGGTGACGTGAATTCGGGGTCGAATTCCTTGTTAGTGGGGGAGAATTGTAATGACCCACCTCCACTATCCCCACTATCTCCACTATCTCCACCATCCCCACCACACCCCACCATCTCCACCATCCCCACCACACCCACCATCTCCACCATCCCCAACTTCTTTAAAGAGAAAGAGAGAGAGAGGGAGGGAGAGAGAGAGAAAGAGAGAGAGAAAGAGAGAGAAAGCTCACCTGAGCTCGTCGCCGGAGCAACCGTGTGCCGTGATCACGTTCAGCTTGCCACCACCCATAAACGCCCTAGGTAACCGCCGGAAACCGCATTCCTTAAGCTCATTTTCGTTTCCGTTTAGTAAATCACCCATAACTTCCTAACCATTGATCATCTCGTACATCCAAGGCCATCATCGTGTTCCTCTCGTCGAGACGAAGCCGTAGACACCAACCACGCCTCAAACGGAGCCCGGACGAAGCCGCACGCGCCTCCCGAAGATTCGCCTCGGCGCGCGCGTGAAACACACGCGCCACCGCCGTCCGCCGGAGCCACCGCGAGTTCCGGCCACGCGCCGCCGTCTCCGACCAACGTTCGCCGGAGCCGCCGTGACCGACCACCGTCCGTCCGCCGCCGAGAAGCCGCCGCCGCGTCGCCGCCTCGCCGCCGTCGCCGCCGTTGATTTTCCGGTAAGCCGCCGCCGTCGCCGCCGGCGACCGACACCGGTGACTCGCCGGTGACTCGCCAACTCGGCCGAGTCAACCCGGTGAGTCAACTCGGTGACTCGGTCAACCGGTGGTTTGACCGGTTTAAATCGATTTCGATTCGGTTTGATTAAACCGGTCGGTTAAAATCAATTGGAAATCGGTTAGGGAAAACCGGATTAATTAATTAATTAATTAATTAATTAAATTATTAATCTTTGACCAGCAGGTTGACTTTCCCGTAAATACCCGTTTTAAACCGTTCGAAAGGCGTTCTGACTCGAAATTTCGATCTGATTTCAGATTTGGAGTCCATTTGAGCAGCTGGAGTTCATAGATACCACCTCTTATTGTTGCTAAGGTGAGGGTCTATTCCCGAACTCCTCTTATTCGGCTTAGGACCTCGAATAAGTATAATTTATTTCTAATGTGTTCCGTCTGTGTGAAATCGAGTCTGTCATTGCTTGTTTAGTTTTAGGTTCTTTGCATAAACCGGAACTAGGGGGTTAGAGGATTCAACATTGATTGTTTCACTTAATGTAAATTCTTAGCTAGGATTGTTTTTGTTTGGAGACGGATACAGAGTCGGACTGCTGTATGCCGGATTGTATGGAGGTCACGGCCAACTTTAGTCGACCGGTTGAGCCGTAGACTGGAAGTGTCGATAAATCGTCTACGGGCGTGTGTTACCGAGCACTTTTTCGGTGTGTGTATGAACCGAGCACCTTTTCGGTAGTGTTTTGGCCTGTTAGTGGGCGGCGAGTGCGCACCTCGCTAGGACCATTGTTTGTTGCTTGAGTACTTTAGGTACTGTGTTTGACATGCATTAGAATTAAATTATATTTATTCGGAGTGCTATGTCCGGGTCCATGGACTTCGGGGTAGCATCCCATACCTCGCTGAGCGATTCCCCTGTCGCTCACCCCTCATTCTTTCCCCCTTTTAGGTGAGACCGATGAGCAGGAGTGATTATCGGACCGGTGCTATTGGGCTTTTGGGCTTCTATCGCTTTTACCGCTTTTATCTTTATCGGGCCTTTAGGCCTTTGGACTTTTATCGTCTATGTTATTCCTATTTCAGACTTTCGGTTTATATCGTATTTTATATTTCGGATGTTATCGATGTTGGGCTTTTAGGCCTTTTGTTACCGTATTGACTTTTATATTATATGAAGATTATTATTATTTGAGTTGTATTATTATTTTATTTCCGCTTTTATCAATTTATTATATTTTGAAAGTGGCGGGTGTCACAGTTTGAGACCGTTCCGTTTCTAGTTCGGGTTTATGGTTCTCTCTATGTGTTATGATAAATTCCCTTTCTCTTTTAATGTATGATCGGTTACAAAGGTGGTGGTGGTTTCGGTGGTGGAAGACGCGAGGGTGAATACAATGGTGGTGGTGGAGGTGGCTACTCCTCGAGAGGAGGTGGTGGCGGAGGATACGGTGAAGGTGGCAAACGTGAGGGTGGGGGATAAGGAGGTGGTGATGGTGGAGGTCACGGAGGAGGCGGCGGTGGTGGTTGGTAATTAGATTAGGTTTGAGACCGTTCCGTTTCTGGTTCGGGTTTATGGTTCTCTCTATGTGTTATGATGTTTAGTTCTGCTGTTCGGGTTTATGGTTCTCTCTATGTGTTATGATGAATTCCCTTTCTCTTTTAATGTATGATCGGTTACAAAGGTGGTGGTGGTTTCGGTGGTGGAAGACGCGAGGGTGGATACAATGGTGGTGGTGGAGGTGGCTACTCCTCGAGAGGAGGTGGTGGCGGAGGATACGGTGAAGGT
The DNA here is from genome assembly GCF_020379485.1 of Brassica napus. Taxonomy (NCBI): domain Eukaryota; kingdom Viridiplantae; phylum Streptophyta; class Magnoliopsida; order Brassicales; family Brassicaceae; genus Brassica; species Brassica napus. The sequence continues at coordinate 11,795,893 of NC_063449.1, forward strand.
GGCAAACGTGAGGGTGGGGGATAAGGAGGTGGTGATGGTGGAGGTCACGGAGGAGGCGGCGGTGGTGGTTGGTAATTAGATTAGGTTTGAGACCGTTCCGTTTCTGGTTCGGGTTTATGGTTCTCTCTATGTGTTATGATGTTTAGTTCTGTTGTATGGTTCTGGTTTGTGCTATTTCCGTATTTGATAAACATACTGCAACTATAAAGTGCAATGCTTCATGACTTTTAACCACTATTACATCATCTCCTTTTAACCCTGGAATGAAATTATTACCTTTGAGATTTTATAAATTGTAATTATTCTTCTTCTTTACTCACTTTTCTCACTAATTCTTTACACGGAGACTTGTAAAAAGGAAATTGAAACTATAAACTAATTTGTACATGTCACTACTTCTTTTGCAGGAATTGAATTTAAAAACGGTAACATAATAAAATTTAATTTAAAAATAATATTTAACAGGTAATATTGTGAAAAAAATTATTAATACAATGTATGTCTAAATTACAAATTCTTTTATATCCATGTGTAAGAATCAACTTTCATTCTTTTGTTTCTTGTTGGTCGATCACTACTTGAGTTAACTTTTTGTTTCCCAGATTTCACTAAATTAGTTTTTTTTGTTTTAGTTTCCTTTGTTTTCAAATGACTTCTACCAAAGTTTTTACTTGATCCTTCATTCTTCTGTCCACTCTTCGTCTTCCCCACATACTCATTAGAATCCTCTTCTTTTTTACAGTTATAATTAATATGACTGTCACTCTTATTTATATTTTCCTATATATACAAAAATGGTAAATTTAAAGGTCTAAAAAAACAGAGATTTAATAATTAAAAATATTTTACAATTACATTGTTGGTAGCAGAGTCTTTTTTATGAGTCTCGATGATTGTTATACCAGAAGAAGTGGATCTAAAATTATATGAATTTATTCTTATAGTGAAAATAAATTCTTCACCAACAAGATTTTCATTTAGAAAAGACACTACAGCATTCTCTTCCGTTTCAACATCATTGATGGTTTCCTATATATTAAATTGATTCATTAACTTAAAATTGTTAAAACAATAAACTGATTATTTGACATGAAATAACTTACAATATAATTTATTAATTCCACTGGTGATTTTTTTAGAATCTTGGTTAAATCTTTGTTGAATATTATAAAAGAGGCTGTATCTGAACCATCATCAACAATTAACTCTACCCGATACCTTTTCAATAACATAACTTTTGTATATTATTAAAAAATAAAAAAATAACCAATATGAATATTTGAAATATATATATAAATGTTAACCTTAATGAACCGGTAATATCTTGATGAGGACAGGTTTCACAAACAAGTGTGTCTCCATCTTTCTTTAGTTTCTTTTTACACTTATCACATGAAATGTAATTCCAGCCACTTCTAGAACATACTTCAATAATTTTGGCTTCACACCTAAAGACCTTATCCTAGAATTTAAATAATTTGTGAACTTGTTGTTGGCAAAAATGTAAAGACAAGTAGTATTTTTGTGAAGAAAAAAATTAAATACTATACATATAAATACCTGCTCGAATTCTTCTGAAAGAATATCAAGAAGTTTGGAGATTGTAATAAATGTATGTTGACTTAAATTAACAGAACCATTTCCATTAAGAATATTGCCTTCTATTCTCGGGAGGGTTCTTTTTTAAATTTGAATACATGTATTAGTTCTAGAAAAAACAATTAATTAATCTGTAATTGTTTGAGAACTTATAAAATTTACCTTTGTTTGAAATCATTAATTGCATTTATTGGGTCATCAAAGAGTATTTTGGAAGCAGACGTTGTATTCAAATATAAATACCCTGCATTGTAATTAGTAATCTTTCCAATTGAATAAACTTAAATTTCATGAAATTTAATTTAATTTACCTGAGTATAGTTTTGGATTAACACTCGTTATTACAATAATTAAACCTTTCGGATTTTTTTTGCCTATTCCATTTATATAATTACTAACTTGATCACCCCAAATTGTCAAACGTACTTTACTCCCACTGTATTTTAAAAATAACAAAATTTTAAATTTATATGTCTTTATTGTAAAATATATATTATTAAAAAAACCATATTCTCACCATTCTATTATTATATCAATAACTATTTTTGAATTCATATCAATGTTTTCTAAATTCAACATTCCTCCTTCTTCTATGACACCTATTACATCTGTAATACAATAAACCATTAACTAAACATATAGGGTTAATATATGTCTCTATTTTGTTACTTATGTGTAAAAACCAACCATGAAATTGTTTATTTGAATTGGCTATCAATCGAAATTGGTCATAGTTGAAAAATTCAAATTTCTCATTTTCAATTGAAACTTCAGCATCATTAATAATCTCTATTGTTGACTGATCATTAATACGCAATTGAAACCGATGGTTTGAAATTTTATAATTTTCTATTGTTTTCCAAACTTCAAAATCAGTGATTAATATAATGTTTCCCTCAACAAAATATTCTTCAAATTGTTGAATATATTTATTATTTATAGAACCAACAATTGTTTCATTCTGCAGCCAAAAACAAATAATATCAAATTGTGATTGGATTAACATTACCAATTACATCAGGAAAATATCGCAATATCATGAATGTAAATAAACAAATTTGTATGTGTGAACACAAACCTTTTCATCAAGTATAAGAAAGTTAAGACTAATAATTTCATTATTTCGTTTTGGATTTTTAGCTATCCAAACACGTAAAACTCTTCCTAATATTTTTTGTTTATAGCGCTTCATTTGAATGTCTTTTAAAAATCTGTAGCCATGCAACTGCTTAGAACTTTTTTTTTCCACCATTTTATTATTAGTAGATTAGTGAAAATTTAAATTGAAAAATGCATGGAAGAGACTATTTATAGATTTTTTAAAGCCTATTTGAATAGTCACAACCCTTTAATCTGAATGGTCGCATTCTTCTAATACTCACAACTTCTCACTTTTTAAAAGATACTTATGAATAGTCACAACTTTTAGACAATTTTTAGAAGGACACAACCTTACAACATAGAACTATTAGAAAAAGACACAACCCTCTACACATATTTATCAAAAGGCACAACCTTTCAATATAACTGAAGTTCACAACCTTAGAAATTAATTGGAAAAGACACAACCTTACAACTTAGAACTTTTAGAAAAGACACAACCCCAAAAAAACTTTTAGAAAAGACACAACTCTTTACACTTCTTTTTCAAAAGACACAACCTTTCAACATAAATGGATTCACAACCTTATAGATTAATCGGAAAAGACACAACCTTACAACTTAGAACTTTTAGAAAAGACACAACCCCATAAAACTTTTAGAAAAGACACAACTCTTTACACTTCTTTTTCAAAAGACACAACCTTTCAACATAAGTGGATTCACAACCTTATAGATTAATCGGAAAAGACACAACCTTACAACTTAGAACTTTTGTAAAAGACACAACCCCTTACACTTCTTTTTCAAAAGACACAATCTTTCAACATAAGTGGATTCACAACCTTTGAAATTAATTGGGATTGCTATTATTAGTAGATATAGAATTTGAGTGTTTGGATTTGTGGTGATAGGGTTTGAAGTATTATATGTGGTTTGAAGTTATATAACATTTATATTCCATAAATTAGACTTATATATAACTTTTACAAAGTTAAGGGTTTATTGTTTATGATTTAGGGGTTAGGTACAGTGTTTGGAGTTTAGAATTTAAGATTTGAGATTAAGTTTTGAGAAAACGAAATTTTGAGTTTAAATTTATGATTTGAAGTTACAGTGTGAAAAGATAAGAATTTTGAACCCTATACCTAAACCCTAAACCTCAACCCTAAATCATAAATTTAAACTTTAAACTCTTTTTTTTTATGTGTAAAAAGTAGTTACAATAGTCATTTTCATAAAAATTATGGCATTTTTGCAGTGTAGTTTTACGAATAGAGCAACACATAAACAATGGTAATAAAATCAAAACCAAATCGACTAAAACCAGCAAATATATATTTGACATGATTATAACGGTAGTTTGATACAGAGATCTGATAAATAATAAGCCAGTAAACTTATTCCAAGCATACTCTTCATTGCCACCTCTCCTTAACATAACTTCAGTGTGATCGTTGTTGACTTGAAGAAAGAAATGGAGCCAAAGGAGGAGTTGGGTTGAGTTTGGGTCTTGAGCAAGAATAGGGCAAGACCTCCGGAGATTGTCTATCAAGGCTGTAGGAGTGTTCAAGAGTGTCCAGAAGTATCCAAAATGAGGTGTGCAAGGTTAGAGTCAAGTTCAGGAGGGACTTAGACACCATTTGGAGTTAGTTGGGTGATGGTGCAGAAATAGGGTCGAGCATCGGTACGGACCGTACAGACCGTACAAACTTAGGGCGACCAAGATCATGTTCAGACTTAACCATTTGAGAAGATTGGGAGTTGGTACAAAAATAGGGCGAGGTACGGACGGGCGGTCCGTACCATCGACCGTACTTGTTCCGGATCAACCTGAAATGAAGCTGTGCAAACTTAGGGCGCAAGAGAAGACAAACCTGAGTTATCTTGTGACTGTTTGTGGATAAGGGAGAGCTAGGGCGTGGTCAATGACAGGTTGTCTTTGAGCTGTAAAGGAAAAGCAGCCTTGACCATGTATCTAGCCATCTTTATGAAAAAGGTTCATGGGAGCCTTAAGGGAACCAATCAGGGGCCAGCCCTTGCCTTGACCAGTTTGAATCAAACAATCACCAGCCAGCATTCTGTACTCCAATCAGATCAATTCACTCAGATTGCAAACAAGAAAGCTCCATCCTAGCCATCCATTCATCTCAAGTCATTTCTATCCATTAGATTAAGGGTTTATGATTTTACAAAGTGTAAAGCCTATATAAAGGCTATCATGGACGTTTTGTAACTCTCTTAAGAGAGAGAGGGGGATTTCCCCTCCTCCATAATACAAAGTGTGTTCTTGGATAAGAATCCCTTAATCTCTCCCTTTCTTATACTTAAATCTCTTAATCTCTCTAAATCTCTTGTTTCTGTCCAAGTTCATACTCTTTTCATCAGACCTTTCTCTCTTCAGTTCAAGCTCTCATTTCGCCCTTAGTGGCTTCTTCTCACACACACAGCCTGAGCTCTGAAAACCTAACATGGTATCAGAGCCAGGTTCATCAGAACTTGGTTCCAGCTTCCGCATATACATCACAAGCCTAGTCTCATCTCAAATCCAAGCCATTGAAGATCTGTCCTTTTGGTTCTCTCTCTTCAAGAAGAAGGTGTATGAAGCCAAGGAGGTTTATCATGGTCGTGCCTCCTCTCTCCAGTCCATTAAAGGTGTGTCTCAACTCTGGTCCAAGCTGAAACCATTCAAGAAGAAAGCTTTCCCCTTGTTCCTGAAGTTGGTGACTTGGAGCTGTGAAGAAAGGTGGAGCCTTTTGAGTTGTGGTTTCAAGGAGAAGGTTATGAACACAAGGAGAGGGTGTTGGGTGACGATCCAGCTCTCTTACCCATCAGATTCGTGACCTATTACCAAGGAGGCTCAAGGAACCAGCTCAGGTTCCTTGGTTGTAAGCTAATCCTAAACCTTCTTGATATGAGCATGTGATTGAAACTGGTTGTGTGTAGTGTTGCGTAGTGTTGCAATCCGTGGGTTCTTGATATGAAATGCTATATTGTATTGTCTAGTTCAGTCCCAGGATGCTTTAAGAGTCTTGTTTGATGTTGAGAAATAAAATGCTTACCCGGTTTGGTTATGATTGTGCTAGGATGTTAGAAACTGTCTAAATCCTATTAGCTTTCATTAAACTGAAATCACTTAAGGTTTTGCATTGTCTGATGTTGATTGATGATTAATATTGCTTTGCCTCAGTTATAAGTGATGTGTGTTAGGATAATAGAAAGCATTGGCTGATCTTGTTGCATACATGAGCTAGAAACTGATTAAGGTCACAGCATATTGTCATCTTGTTGTTGCCTTAACATTGAGCACATAGATGGATGTCTATGATTGCGGATTAAGGCAGGGTTGATTGCCTAAGTAGCTTGTCTTGAATCTGATTTGATCTTGCTTGTACTTAGAGAGATTGCTTGCAAAGATGTGAACTTGATAATGCTTGTTTCAATCTGTTGCATAGCTTGTGACATTGGAGATCAAACTTGATGATTAGTCAAGGATTGATCCCAATGCTTGTGTCTTATCTTTGCTGGAGTTTGAGTGATGTTTCAGGTTCACAAGATGTGCTCTCTGTCCATCACCAATCCGAGCAGAAGAGGAAGACTTTACCCATTGGGAATGGTCACTGTGGTGTATGTGTGGATACACAAGGCGAGTGGTCATCACCTAAGTCTGGAGGAGACCGGTGACCAGAAGGCATAGGAGATAAAGGGAAGGGTTGATCAGTGGTTGAAGCGCACTCTATGAGATGTTGCGCTCCTGATCTTAAGGCTCATTGAGGCTCACTTCAAGCTTGGACCCATACTCAATCCAAGCTTGAGGAGGGGAGCAAAGTGAGCCACCTGATGACCCTGTTTTTCAATGACCTGTGTTATTCAAGGTCATTGCAAGCTGATCATTGAGTGATTCAGCCGAAGTAGAGGGATGAAGAAGGTCACTCAACAAGGCGTGTGAGGTGCTTGGAGAGTGGGCTGAGGTGTCTCCTCAGTGCAATGATGATGTAGTGGAGGTTCAAGCATCAAGTCCAAAGGAGATGGAGGTGCTTTCCACAGGGCTTATCATGGAGCTATCATGCGCTCACCATCAAGCTTGGAACTTCCTTATACTCGGTCTCAAGCTTGAGGGGGAGTATGGATGAGCTTGCATGATAAGAAAAGGAGCTGTTAAGCTCAGCAAGTGAGGGATTCAAGTGGCATGTGAAGAGCGGCCACTCCTCACTATTTATACAAGGGAGTAAACCTGATCTTTATCTCTTAATATACATTCATGATAGGTTTATCTCTTGAGAACTGATACACTTGTGGAATGATGTATCAGGTACCTTACTTGGATTCTCAATGAAGAGGGCGTGATCTTACCTGATGGAGATGGCGAGAAGCCATGAGAGAAGGGAAGACACAAACCGAGTTCAAGAAGAAGTCCAAGAAGAGTGGTGAAGTGAAGAGGCCGTGATCCAGAGCCTATGTGCCTAAACCTCAGTTATACTAAGGCACATAGGCTCACTGGCCAATCCCTAGGCCTTGGAGGCTCTACTCTTTTTCCCTCATCAAGGTTTTGTCCCAAAGGGTTTTCCTTGGTGAGGTTTTTAATGAGGGAGTTCTTCAAGGTTCCAAGCTTGACTTAGGATCACCTAGAGTCAAGCTTGAGGGGGAGTGTTGACTTGAAGAAAGAAATGGAGCCAAAAGAGGAGTTGAGTTGAGTTTGGGTCTTGAGCAAGAATAGGGCAAGACCTCCGGAGATTGTCTATCAAGGCTGTAGGAGTGTTCAAGAGTGTCCAGAAGTATCCAAAATGAGGTGTGCAAGGTTAGGGTCAAGTTCAGGAGGGACTTAGACACCATTTGGAGTCAGTTGGGTGATGGTGGAGAAATAGGGTCGAGCATCGGTACGGACCGTACAGACCGTACAAACTTAGGGCGACCAAGATCATGTTCAGACTTAACCATTTGAGAAGATTGGGAGTTGGTACAAAAATAGGGCGAGGTACGGACGGGCGGTCCGTACCATCGACCGTACTTTTCCGGATCAACCTGAAATGAAGCTGTGCAAACTTAGGGCGCAAGAGAAGACAACCTGAGTTATCTTGTGACTGTTTGTGGATAAGGGAGAGCTAGGGTGTGGTCAATGACAGGCTGTCTTTGAGCTGTAAAGGAAAAGCAGCCTTGACCATGTATCTAGCCATCTTTATGAAAAAGGTTCATGGGAGCCTTAAGGGAACCAATCAGGAGCCAGCCCTTGCCTTGACCAGTTTGAATCAACCAATCACCAGCCAGCATTCTCTACTCCAATCAGATCAATTCACTCAGATTGCAAACAAGAAAACTCCATCCTAGCCATCCATTCATCTCAAGTCATTTATATCCATTAGATTAAGGGTTTATGATTTTACAAAGTGTAAAGCCTATATAAAGGCTATCATGAACGTTTTGTAACTCTCTTAAGAGAGAGAGGGGGATTTCCCCTCCTCCTTCATAATACAAAGTGTGTTCTTGGATAAGAATCCCTTAATCTCTCCCTTTCTTATACTTAAATCTCTTAATCTCTCTAAATCTCTTGTTTCTGTCCAAGTTCATACTCTTTTCATCAGACCTTTCTCTCTTCAGTTCAAGCTCTCATTTCGCCCTTAGTGGCTTCTTCTCACACACACAGCCTGAGCTCTGAAAACCTAACAATCGTGTGTATATAGGAACCAACAGGCTCTACACCATTCCTACTGAATCAATACCTAGCAGTCTTTAAGATGGATTCACTCATCTGCAACAGACATGAAAAAACAGTCAGAGACTTAACCCATAATCGA